>NW_024059278.1:0-10000 GCF_016432855.1 Salvelinus namaycush | reverse complement strand
AGACACACGCTGTAGAAGTTCACACACACACACTGTAGAAGTTAACACACACTGTAGAAGTTAACACACACAGACACACGCTGTAGAAGTTCACACACACACACTGTAGAAGTTCACACACACTGTAGAAGTTAACACACACACACTGTAGAAGTTCACACACACAGACACACACTGTAGAAGTTCACACACACACACTGTAGAAGTTCACACACACAGACACACGCTGTAGAAGTTCACAGACACACACTGTAGAAGTTCACACTCACAGACACACGCTGTAGAAGTTCACACACACACACTGTAGAAGTTAACACTCACAGACACACACTGTAGAAGTTAAAAACTTCTTCAGGATCGGTGGGTCCCTTGTGGGACTGTTGAGCTAACGTAGGCTAATGCGATTAGCATGAGGTTGTAAGTAACAAGAACATTTCCCAGGACATAGACATATCTGATATTGGCAGAAAGCTTACATTTTTGTTAAACTAACTGCACTGTCCAATTTACAGTAGCTATTACAGTGAAATAATACCATACTATTGTTTGAGAGTGCACAGTTTTGAACATGAAAAGTTATTAATAAACCAATTAGGCACATTTGGGCAGTCTTGATACAAAATGTTGAACAGAAATGCAATGGCTCATTGGATCAGTCTAAAACTTTGCACATACACTTCTGTCATCTAGTGGCCAAAATCTAAATTGCAGCTGGAATAAAACATGATGGCCTTTCTCTTGCATTTCAAAGGTGATGGTAAAAAAAAATACAAAAGAACGGTTGTTTTTTTCTTTGTATTATCTTTTACCGGATCTATTGTGTTATATTCTACAAACTTCAAAGTGTTTCCATTCAAATGGTATCAAGAATATGCATATCCTTGCTTCAGGGCCTGAGTTACAGGCAGATAGATTTGGGTATGTCATTTTAGGTGAAAATTAAAAAAATGGGTCCGATCCTGAAGAGGTTTTAAACACACACAGACAAACACTATAGTAGTTAACATACACGTGATACAAGTTAGTATTTGATGTCCATCCATGTCATAGATGTGGATAGACAGGAGATGATGTGGAAACTGCCCACTAGGGGCAACAGTGAGTGATGTTACCTTCAAGTAGGTTTTGGCATTGTGGACGGGGATGGTGGATGGGCATAAGCATCTGCCTCTGATTCAAATCAAATCAAATCAGATCAAAGTTTATTTGTCACGTGCGCCGAATACAACAGGTGTAGATAGACCTTACAGTGAAATGCTTACTTACAGGCTGTAACCAATAGTGCGAAAAAAAGGTATGTGTGTGTGTGTAAGTAAAGAAATAAAACAACAGTAAAAAGACATTTGAAAATAACAGTAGCAAGGCTATATTCAGACACCGGTTAGTCAGGCTTATTGAGGTAGTATGTACATGTAGGTATGGTTAAAGTGACTATGCATATATGATGAACAGAGAGTAGCAGTAGCGTAAAAAGAAGGGTTGGCTGGTGGTGGGACACAATGCAGTTCTCCTCTTGGTCAATGTGCGGGAGCACTGGTTGGTCCGGCCAATTGAGGTAGTATGTACATGAATGTATAGTTAAAATGACTATGCATATAAAATAAACAGAGAGTAGCAGCAGAGTAAAAGAGGGGTTGGGGGGGCACACAATGCAAATAGTCCGGGCAACCATTTGGTTACCTGTTCAGGAGTCTTATGGTTTGGGGGTAAAAACTGTTGAGAAGCCTTTTTGTCCTAGACTTGGCACTCCGGTACCGCTTGCCATGCGGTAGTAGAGAGAACAGTCTATGACTGGGGTGGCTGGGGTCTTTGACAATTTTTAGGGCCTTCCTCTGACACCGCCTGGTGTAGAGGTCCTGGATGGCAGGCAGCTTTGCCTCAGTGATGTACTGGGCTGTTCGCACTACCCTCTGAAGTGCCTTGCGGTCAGAGGCCGAGCAATTGCCGTACCAGGCAGTGATGCAACCGGTCAGGATGCTCTCGATGTTGCAGCTGTAGAACCTTTTGAGGATCTCAGGACCTATGCCAAATCTTTTTAGTTTCCTGAGGGGGAATAGGCTTTGTCGTGCCCTCTTCACGACTGTCTTGGTGTGTTTGGACCATTCTAGTTTGTTGTTGATGTGGACACCAAGGAATTTGAAGCTCTCAACCTGCTCCACTACAGCCCCGTCGATGAGAAGGGGGGCGTGCTCGGTTCTCCTTTTCCTGTAGTCCACAATCCTCTCCTTAGTCTTGGTTATGTTGAGGGATAGGTTGTTATTCTGGCACCACCCGGCCAGGTCTCTGACCTCCTCCCTATAGGCTGCCTCGTCGTTGTCGGTGATCAGGCCTACCACTGTTGTGTCATCTGCAAACTTAATGATGGTGTTGGAGTCGTGCCTGGCCATGCAGTCGTGGGTGAACAGGGAGTACAGGAGGGGACTGAGCACACACCCCTGGGGAGCTCCAGTGTTGAGGATCAACGTGGCAGATGTGTTGCTACCTACCCTCACCACCTGGGGGGCGGCCCGTCAGGAAGTCCAGGATCCAGTTGCAGAGGGAGGTGTTTAGTCCCAGGATCCTTAGCTTAGTGATGAGCTTTGAGGGTACTATGGTGTTGAACGCTGGGAAAGGACAGTGTGGAGTGCAATAGGTGGGAAAGGACAGTGTGGAGTGCAATAGAGATTGCATCATCATTCCAAAGGTTGCATGTTCAAATCCAGCAATAGAAAGTTGTTTCAGATTTTTTTTTTATTAAGCCTATCCCAAATCTTAACCCTTACCTTAACAATTCAGAGTTAATGTCTAACCTTAAGAATTTGGAGTTAATGCCTAAGCTTAACCCTAACCTTAACAATTCTGACTTAATACCTACATTTAACCTTAAACACTTCCAAATTTGACATTTGGAACAACTTTAAAATGTGACGTTTGAGAAACATGGATGAACGTCTAATTCTGACGTGAGACTGTGAGAGCTGGTAGGTACAGACACACAGACATACACACATTGTCGATTCACAGATCTGACAAGTATCTGCATGCACACACATACACCAAGACATTTAGTATAGACCCACACACACATCCCAGCTTCATGTTGTTGTTGTTGTTGTTGTTGTAGCTGGAGGCCTTAGTGGGTTCAGAACCAGTAGAAGGTCCAGTCAGCATCACCATCAACGTGTTGGATGTCAACAACCACGCCCCCTCCTTCAACCAGACAGACTACATCGGCATCGTCAAGGAACGTACCCCCGCAGGTCTGTCTGTCTGACTGACTGTCTGTCTATCCGTCTGTTTGTCTGTCTGTGTGTGTGTTCATTATGTGTGTGTGTGTTGCAGGTGTTCCATTTGCGCGTGTGTTTGCTACTGACCTGGACGACCCAGAGTCTCCCAACGCCCATCTGAGTTACACCCTGGTCTCCCAGATCCCCAACAGAGACAACACCCTGTTCTTCCAGATCAACAGCAACACAGGAGAGATTTCTACTACTGCCGAGGGTAACACACACACACACACACACACACACACACAAACGCATGCACACAGGCGCACACACACACACACTCCCGGAGAGCCCCAAAGTGCACACACATAGATCATCCCAGATGTTGTGGTCTCTAATCTCATCCTGTATGAGTGCTAATCTGTGAGTTCTGCATCCTTTAATCTCACACCAGCCCAGATTACCACAACACAACTCTCGTGCTCCAGATTAACACATGCTTGGTGTCAGATTGACCACGTGTACCACGTGATTATATTACTGATTACAGCTGTGTGTGTGTGTGTGTGTGTGTGTGTGTGTGTGTGTGTGTGTGTGTGTGTGTGTGTGTGTGTGTGTGTGTGTGTGTGTGTGTATGTTCCTGAAGGAGAGCGTCTGCTGAAGGCCAGAGAAAGTGTTATTCATTCCAGAGGAGGGGACTTCAGTGATTCTCTGAAGAAGAGGTTTGATGACTACTGCACCCCCACAAAGGACATCCCTTATGAACTCAACCCCTTCTACAGCTGTGTGCAGAGAGCAGGTCTGTGTGTACTTCACTATATTTACTTGTAGTTTAAGATGAAACCATAAAATCACTATTGTCAGGTAAGCCTGACCAAGATGGTCCAAATAGATAGATGATTGAGCTCATAGCAGACCACAAGGGGGGCGGATAAAGAGAAAAAGAGGAGGGCATTTCAGAGAGGAAGCAAATAGAGCAGAGCACATGCAGACACTTGGAAACATGTCAGGCAGAGAGAGGGGGGGGGGGGGGGGGGGGTGGGTAAAGAGAGAGATAGGGATAGAGAGAGCGAGAAGGATAGAGAGAGTGAGAGGGATAGAGACAGAGGCATAGAGAGCGAGGGATAGATAGATTAATTCTAGTGATTAAGGCTGATTAAGAGGTTAATGGTGTGATTGAGAGGCTGCTGAACAGAACCTCCTCTACATAATGTTGTTGAGTTCAGCTGTGGCCACTGGCCAGAGCAGCCTGACCTCTCACCTCTGACCCCTGTGTTATCACACAGAGAGCCCCAAGGTCACGCTCAGATATTCCCACATAGTACACTACTACTAGTACACTACTTTTGTCCAGGGCCCTACGTTTGGCCAGTTCATCCATAGACATACAGGGCGACAGTCAAACACAGTGTGCCATATGGGAAATAGGGCATCATTTGGGCCTGTCTTCTTCGGTGGTGCCTGTGTATTGACTGTGAATGGTCCTGTTTCTTCCTCTGTGGTTGTAGAGTCTCGGAGGCTGAACCCTCTGGAAGACCCAGACTTCACGCTGATTGTTCGTGTGGAGGACATGGGCGGGGAGTCGGTGAACGCTCTCAACGGTAACGCGAGGGTTAAAATTGTCGTGCAGGAGAACCTGTGGGTCAATCCTGGACCGATCAACCTCAGAGAACAGTTGAAAGGGATATACCCCATGCACATCGGCAAGGTACGGCAGGGGTGGAAATCACACTCACACAATCACTATAGGTGCCCCAGTACCTAACTAAGGAAACGGTTTAGAAAACACTAAGGACCTAAAGAGACTGTTTAGAAAATACTAAGGACCTAAAGAGACTGTTTAGAAAACACTAAGGACCTAAAGAGACTGTTTAGAAAACACTAAGGACCTAAAGAGACTGTTTAGAAAACACTAAGGACCTAAAGAGACTCTCTAGAAAACACATAATCAGCATGCATACCTTAAATTTGATCTCCTATTGACATCACTGCATGATTAAAGGAAAATGTTACATATAAAGCAGTTAAGATACAGTACATGTCTAAAGCTGTCTGTCTGTCCGTCTGTCCGTCTGTCCGTCTGTCCGTCTGTCCGTCCGTCCGATGTCTCCCTGCAGGTCCAGTCTAATGATCCCAGTGCCTTCTACAGGCTGGTACAGAAAGAGCGGGAGCTGACGTTCCCCTTCAATGTCACAGAGGAAGGAGACATTCTGCTGACTGAGGAGCTGGACAGAGAGGACAAGGCCATGGTAACCAGCTAGTCCTCCTCATCACAATCACTATCTAACACTCTGGTCCCAAGCATCATTATTTAATGGAGTACTGTCCATCACTGGATAGTTCACATAAAAATAAATGTCATTGTGTGTGTGTGTGTGTGTGTGTTCCAGTACATCCTGGTGGTGTTCGCTGAGGATAGCTATGGTAACCAGGTAGACCCTCCCCTGGAGGTGCAGGTGGTGGTGGACGATGTGAATGATAACGCTCCAATCTGTGAGGAGGAACTCAGTGTGTTTGAAGTGCAGGAGAACGAACCCACAGGTAACTAACTACTGGATGTGTGTGTGTGTGTGTGATAGGTTGGAGATGTGTGATACACTACACAGCCAAAAGTATATGGACACCCCTTTAAATTAGTGGATTCGGCTATTTCAGCCATAGCAGCAAAGGGGGGACCAACTCCATATTAATGCCCATGATTTTGGAATGAGATGTTTGACGAGCAGGTGTCCACATGCTTACTTTTACATTTCATTGACCCTGATGTGCATTCCATAAATGTGTGAAAAGCCTCGTATCTTGTGACTTTGATGTTAGGACTGATATTAGGACTGTGTTGTGACTGATGTTAGGACTGTGTTGAGACTGATGTTAGGACTGTGTTGAGACTGATATTAGGACTGTGTTGTGACTGATGTTAGGACTGTGTTGTGACTGATGTTAGGACTGTGTTGTGACTGATAGGACTGTGTTGAGACTGATGTTAGGACTGTGTTGTGACTGATGTTAGGACTGTGTTGAGACTGGTGTTAGGTCTGTGTTGAGACTGATATTAGGACTGTGTTGTGACTGATGTTAGGACTGTGTTGTGACTGGTGTTAGGACTGTGTTGAGACTGATGTTAGGACTGTGTTGTGACTGATAGGACTGTGTTGAGACTGATGTTAGGACTGTGTTGAGACTGATGTTAGGACTGTGATGAGACTGATGTTAGGTCTGATGTTAGGATTGTGTTGAGACTGATGTTAGGACTGTGTTGTGACTGATGTTAGGACTGTGTTGAGACTGATGTTAGGACTGTGTTGTGACTGATGTTAGGACTGTGTTGAGACTGATGTTAGGACTGTGTTGAGACTGATGTTAGAACTGTGTTGTGACTGATGTTAGGACTGTGTTGTGACTGATGTTAGGTCTGATGTTAGGACTGTGTTGAGACTGATGTTAGGACTGTGTTGTGACTGATGTTAGGACTGTGTTGTGACTGATGTTAGGTCTGATGTTAGGACTGTGTTGAGACTGATGTTAGGACTGTGTTGTGACTGATGTTAGGACTGTGTTGAGACTGATGTTAGGACTGTGTTGTGACTGATGTTAGGACTGTGTTGAGACTGATGTTAGAACTGTGTTGTGACTGATGTTAGAACTGTGTTGTGACTGATGTTAGGACTGTGTTGAGACTGATGTTAGAACTGTGTTGTGACTGATGTTAGGTCTGATGTTAGGACTGTGTTGTGACTGATGTTAGGACTGTGTTGAGACTGATGTTATAACTGTGTTGTGACTGATGTTAGAACTGTGTTGAGACTGATGTTAGGTCTGATGTTAGGACTGTGTTGTGACTGATGTTAGGACTGTGTTGAGACTGATGTTAGAACTGTGTTGAGACTGATGTTAGAACTGTGTTGAGACTGATGTTAGGTCTGATGTTAGGACTGTGTTGTGACTGATGTTAGGACTGTGTTGAGACTGATGTTAGGTCTGATGTTAGGACTGTGTTGTGACTGATGTTAGGTCTGATGTTAGGACTGTGTTGAGACTGATGTTAGGACTGTGTTGTGACTGATGTTAGGTCTGATGTTAGGACTGTGTTGAGACTGATGTTAGGACTGTGTTGTGACTGATGTTAGGACTGTGTTGTGACTGATGTTAGGTCTGATGTTAGGACTGTGTTGAGACTGATGTTAGGACTGTGTTGTGACTGATGTTAGGTCTGATGTTAGGACTGTGTTGAGACTGATGTTAGGACTGTGTTGTGACTGATGTTAGGACTGTGTTGTGACTGATGTTAGGTCTGATGTTAGGACTGTGTTGAGACTGATGTTAGGACTGTGTTGTGACTGATGTTAGGACTGTGTTGAGACTGATGTTAGGACTGTGTTGTGACTGATGTTAGGTCTGATGTTAGGACTGTGTTGAGACTGATGTTAGGACTGTGTTGTGACTGATGTTAGGACTGTGTTGTGACTGATGTTAGGTCTGATGTTAGGACTGTGTTGAGACTGATGTTAGGACTGTGTTGTGACTGATGTTAGGTCTGATGTTAGGACTGTGTTGAGACTGATGTTAGGACTGTGTTGTGACTGATGTTAGGACTGTGTTGTGACTGATGTTAGGTCTGATGTTAGGACTGTGTTGAGACTGATGTTAGGACTGTGTTGTGACTGATGTTAGGACTGTGTTGTGACTGATGTTAGGTCTGATGTTAGGACTGTGTTGAGACTGATGTTAGGACTGTGTTGTGACTGATGTTAGGTCTGATGTTAGGACTGTGTTGTGACTGATGTTAGGACTGTGTTGTGACTGATGTTAGGTCTGATGTTAGGACTGTGTTGAGACTGATGTTAGGACTGTGTTGAGACTGATGTTAGAACTGTGTTGAGACTGATGTTAGGTCTGATGTTAGGACTGTGTTGAGACTGATGTTAGGACTGTGTTGTGACTGATGTTAGGACTGTGTTGTGACTGATGTTAGGTCTGATGTTAGGACTGTGTTGTGACTGATGTTAGGACTGTGTTGTGACTGATGTTAGGTCTGATGTTAGGACTGTGTTGAGACTGATGTTAGGACTGTGTTGTGACTGATGTTAGGACTGTGTTGTGACTGATGTTAGGTCTGATGTTAGGACTGTGCTGAGACTGATGTTAGGACTGTGTTGTGACTGATGTTAGGACTGTGTTGTGACTGGTGTTAGGACTGTGTTGTGACTGGTGTTAGGACTGTGTTGTGACTGATGTTAGGACTGTGTTGTGACTGATGTTAGGACTGTGTTGTGACTGGTGTTAGGACTGTGTTGTGACTGATGTTAGGACTGTGTTGAGACTGATGTTAGGACTGTGTTGAGACTGATGTTAGGACTGTGTTGTGACTGATGTTAGGACTGTGTTGAGACTGATGTTAGGACTGTGTTGAGACTGATGTTAGGACTGTGTTGTGACTGGTGTTAGGACTGTGTTGTGACTGGTGTTAGGTCTGATGTTAGGACTGTGTTGTGACTGATGTTAGGACTGTGTTGTGACTGATGTTAGGACTGATGTTAGGACTGTGTTGTGACTGATGTTAGAACTGTGTTGAGACTGATGTTAGGACTGTGTTGAGACTGATGTTAGGACTGTGTTGTGACTGATGTTAGGACTGTGTTGTGACTGGTGTTAGGACTGTGTTGTGACTGATGTTAGGACTGTGTTGAGACTGATGTTAGGACTGTGTTGAGACTGATGTTATGACTGTGTTGTGACTGATGTTAGGACTGTGTTGAGACTGATGTTAGGACTGTGTTGAGACTGATGTTAGGACTGTGTTGTGACTGGTGTTAGGACTGTGTTGTGACTGGTGTTAGGTCTGATGTTAGGACTGTGTTGTGACTGATGTTAGGACTGTGTTGTGACTGATGTTAGGACTGTGTTGTGACTGATGTTAGAACTGTGTTGTGACTGATATTAGGACTGTGTTGAGACTGATGTTAGGACTGTGTTGAGACTGATGTTAGGACTGTGTTGTGACTGATGTTAGGACTGTGTTGTGACTGGTGTTAGGACTGTGTTGAGACTGATGTTAGGACTGTGTTGTGACTGATGTTAGGACTGTGTTGTGACTGGTGTTAGGACTGTGTTGTGACTGATGTTAGGACTGTGTTGAGACTGATGTTAGGACTGTGTTGAGACTGATGTTATGACTGTGTTGTGACTGATGTTAGGACTGTGTTGAGACTGATGTTAGGACTGTGTTGAGACTGATGTTAGGACTGTGTTGTGACTGGTGTTAGGACTGTGTTGTGACTGGTGTTAGGTCTGATGTTAGGACTGTGTTGTGACTGATGTTAGGACTGTGTTGTGACTGATGTTAGGACTGTGTTGTGACTGATGTTAGAACTGTGTTGAGACTGATGTTAGGACTGTGTTGAGACTGATGTTAGGACTGTGTTGTGACTGATGTTAGGACTGTGTTGTGACTGGTGTTAGGACTGTGTTGTGACTGATGTTAGGACTGTGTTGAGACTGATGTTAGGACTGTGTTGAGACTGATGTTATGACTGTGTTGTGACTGATGTTAGGACTGTGTTGAGACTGATGTTAGGACTGTGTTGAGACTGATGTTAGGACTGTGTTGTGACTGGTGTTAGGACTGTGTTGTGACTGGTGTTAGGACTGTGTTGTGACTGATGTTAGGACTGTGTTGTGACTGATGTTAGAACTGTGTTGTGACTGATATTAGGACTGTGTTGAGACTGATGTTAGGACTGTGTTGAGACTGATGTTAGGACTGTGTTGTAACTGATGTTAGGACTGTGTTGTGA
>NW_024059277.1:0-38247 GCF_016432855.1 Salvelinus namaycush | reverse complement strand
GTAGTGCTCTGATCATTCTTCTGACAGTAGTGCTCTGATCATATCTCCTGACAGTAGTGCTCTGATCATTCTGACAGTAGTGCTCTGATCATTCTCCTGACAGTAGTGCTCTGATCATTCTGACAGTAGTGCTCTGATAATTCTCCTGACAGTAGTGCTCTGATCATTCTTCTGACAGTAGTGCTCTGATCATTCTGACAGTAGTGCTCTGATCATTCTGACAGTAGTGCTCTCATCATTCTCCTCACAGTAGTGGTATGATCATTCTCCTGACAGTAGTGCTCTGATCATTCTCCTGACAGTAGTGCTCTGATCATTCTGATAGTAGTGCTCTGATCATTCTCCTGACAGTAGTGCTCTGATCATTCTGACAGTAGTGCTCTGATTATTCTGACAGTAGTGTTCTGATCATTCTCCTGACAGTAGTGTTCTGATCATTCTCCTGACAGTAGTGTTCTGATCATTCTCCTGACAGTAGTGCTCTGATCATTCTCCTGACAGTAGTGCTCTGATCATTCTGACAGTAGTGCTCTGATCATTCTCCTGACAGTAGTGCTCTGATCATTCTCCTGACAGTAGTGCTCTGATCATTCTCCTAGTAGTGCTCTGATCATTCTTATGACAGTAGTGCTCTGATCATTCTGACAGTAGTGCTCTGATCATTCTGACAGTAGTGCTCTGATCATTCTCCTGACAGTAGTGCTCTGATCATTCTCCTGACAGTAGTGCTCTGATCATTCTCCTGACAGTAGTGCTCTGATCATTCTCCTGACAGTAGTGCTCTGATCATTCTCCTGACAGTAGTGCTCTGATCATTCTCCTGACAGTAGTGCTCTGATCATTCTCCTGACAGTAGTGCTCTGATCATTCTCCTGACAGTAGTGCTCTGATCATTCTGACAGTAGTGCTCTGATCATTCTGACAGTAGTGCTCTGATCATTCTGACAGTAGTGCTCTGATCATTCTCCTGACAGTAGTGCTCTGATCATTCTCCTGACAGTAGTGCTCTGATCATTCTCCTGACAGTAGTGCTCTGATCATTCTCTGACAGTAGTGCTCTGATCATTCTCCTGACAGTAGTGCTCTGATCATTCTCCTGACAGTAGTGCTCTGATCATTCTCCTGACAGTAGTGCTCTGATCATTCTCCTGACAGTAGTGCTCTGATCATTCTGACAGTAGTGCTCTGATCATTCTGACAGTAGTGCTCTGATCATTCTTCTGACAGTAGTGCTCTGATCATTCTCCTCACAGTAGTGCTCTGATCATTCTGACAGTAGTGCTCTGATCATTCTGACAGTAGTGCTCTCATCATTCTCCTCACAGTAGTGGTATGATCATTCTGACAGTAGTGCTCTGATCATTCTCCTGACAGTAGTGCTCTGATCATTCTGATAGTAGTGCTCTGATCATTCTGATAGTAGTGCTCTGATCATTCTCCTGACAGTAGTGCTCTGATCATTCTCCTGACAGTAGTGCTCTGATTATTCTGACAGTAGTGTTCTGATCATTCTCCTGACAGTAGTGCTCTGATCATTCTCCTGACAGTAGTGCTCTGATTATTCTGACAGTAGTGTTCTGATCATTCTCCTGACAGTAGTGCTCTGATCATTCTCCTGACAGTAGTGCTCTGATCATTCTGACAGTAGTGCTCTGATCATTCTCCTGACAGTAGTGCTCTGATCATTCTTATGACAGTAGTGCTCTGATCATTCTTATGACAGTAGTGCTCTGATCATTCTCCTGACAGTAGTGCTCTGATCATTCTCCTGACAGTAGTGCTCTGATCATTCTCCTGACAGTAGTGCTCTGATCATTCTCCTGACAGTAGTGCTCTGATCATTCTCCTGACAGTAGTGCTCTGATCATTCTCCTGACAGTAGTGCTCTGATCATTCTCCTGACAGTAGTGCTCAGATCATTCTTCTGACAGTAGTGCTCTGATCATTCTCCTGACAGTAGTGCTCTGATCATTCTCCTCACAGTAGTGCTCTGATCATTCTCCTCACAGTAGTGCTCTGATCATTCTCCTCACAGTAGTGCTCTGATCATTCTCCTCACAGTAGTGCTCTGATCATTCTCCTCACAGTAGTGCTCTGATCATTCTCCTCACAGTAGTGCTCTGATCATTCTCCTCACAGTAGTGCTCTGATCATTCTCCTCACAGTAGTGCTCTGATCATTCTCCTCACAGTAGTGCTCTGATCATTCTTCTGACAGTAGTGCTCTGATCATTCTCCTGACAGTAGTGCTCTGATCATTCTCCTCACAGTAGTGCTCTGATCATTCTGACAGTAGTGCTCTGATCATTCTCCTGACAGTAGTGCTCTGATCATTCTGATAGTAGTGCTCTGATCATTCTGATAGTAGTGCTCTGATCATTCTCCTGACAGTAGTGCTCTGATTATTCTGACAGTAGTGTTCTGATCATTCTCCTGACAGTAGTGCTCTGATCATTCTCCTGACAGTAGTGCTCTGATCATTCTCCTGACAGTAGTGCTCTGATCATTCTCCTGACTAGTGCTCAGATCATTCTTCTGACAGTAGTGCTCTGATCATTCTCCTGACAGTAGTGCTCTGATCATTCTCCTCACAGTAGTGCTCTGATCATTCTCCTCACAGTAGTGCTCTGATCATTCTCCTCACAGTAGTGCTCTGATCATTCTCCTCACAGTAGTGCTCTGATCATTCTCCTCACAGTAGTGCTCTGATCATTCTCCTCACAGTAGTGCTCTGATCATTCTCCTCACAGTAGTGCTCTGATCATTCTCCTCACAGTAGTGCTCTGATCATTCTGACAGTAGTGCTCTGATCATTCTGACAGTAGTGCTCTGATCATTCTGACAGTAGTGCTCTGATCATTCTCCTGACAGTAGTGCTCTGATCATTCTCCTGACAGTAGTGCTCTGATCATTCTGACAGTAGTGTTCTGATCATTCTCCTGACAGTAGTGTTCTGATCATTCTCCTGACAGTAGTGCTCTGATCATTCTCCTGACAGTAGTGCTCTGATCATTCTCCTGACAGTAGTGCTCTGATCATTCTCCTGACAGTAGTGCTCTGATCATTCTTCTGACAGTAGTGCTCTGATCATTCTTCTGACAGTAGTGCTCTGATCATTCTTCTGACAGTAGTGCTCTGATCATTCTTCTGACAGTAGTGCTCTGATCATTCTTCTGACAGTAGTGCTCTGATCATTCTCCTGACAGTAGTGCTCTGATCATTCTGACAGTAGTGCTCTGATCATTCTCCTGACAGTAGTGCTCTGATCATTCTCCTGACAGTAGTGCTCTGATCATTCTCCTGACAGTAGTGCTCTGATCATTCTCCTGACAGTAGTGCTCTGATCATTCTCCTGACAGTAGTGCTCTGATCATTCTCCTGACAGTAGTGCTCTGATCATTCTCCTGACAGTAGTGCTCTGATCATTCTCCTGACAGTAGTGCTCTGATCATTCTCCTCACAGTAGTGCTCTGATCATTCTCCTCACAGTAGTGCTCTGATCATTCTCCTCACAGTAGTGCTCTGATCATTCTCCTCACAGTAGTGCTCTGATCATTCTCCTCACAGTAGTGCGCTGATCATTCTCCTCACAGTAGTGCTCTGATCATTCTCCTCACAGTAGTGCTCTGATCATTCTCCTCACAGTAGTGCTCTGATCATTCTGACAGTAGTGCTCTGATCATTCTCCTGACAGTAGTGCTCTGATCATTCTCCTGACAGTAGTGCTCTGATCATTCTCCTGACAGTAGTGCTCTGATCATTCTCCTGACAGTAGTGCTCTGATCATTCTCCTGACAGTAGTGCTCTGATCATTCTCCTGACAGTAGTGCTCTGATCATTCTCCTGACAGTAGTGCTCTGATCATTCTCCTCACAGTAGTGCTCTGATCATTCTCCTCACAGTAGTGCTCTGATCATTCTCCTCACAGTAGTGCTCTGATCATTCTCCTCACAGTAGTGCTCTGATCATTCTCCTCACAGTAGTGCTCTGATCATTCTCCTCACAGTAGTGCTCTGATCATTCTCCTCACAGTAGTGCTCTGATCATTCTCCTCACAGTAGTGCTCTGATCATTCTGACAGTAGTGCTCTGATCATTCTGACAGTAGTGCTCTGATCATTCTGACAGTAGTGCTCTGATCATTCTCCTGACAGTAGTGCTCTGATCATTCTCCTGACAGTAGTGCTCTGATTATTCTGACAGTAGTGTTCTGATTATTCTGACAGTAGTGTTCTGATCATTCTCCTGACAGTAGTGTTCTGATCATTCTCCTGACAGTAGTGCTCTGATCATTCTCCTGACAGTAGTGCTCTGATCATTCTGACAGTAGTGCTCTGATCATTCTTCTGACAGTAGTGTTCTGATCATTCTCCTGACAGTAGTGCTCTGATCATTCTGACAGTAGTGCTCTGATCATTCTGACAGTAGTGCTCTGATCATTCTCCTCACAGTAGTGCTCTGATCATTCTCCTCACAGTAGTGCTCTGATCATTCTGACAGTAGTGCTCTGATAATTCTCCTGACAGTAGTGCTCTGATAATTCTCCTGACAGTAGTGCTCTGATAATTCTCCTGACAGTAGTGCTCTGATCATTCTCCTGACAGTAGTGCTCTGATCATTCTTATGACAGTAGTGCTCTGATCATTCTCCTGACAGTAGTGCTCTGATCATTCTCCTGACAGTAGTGCTCTGATCATTCTCCTGACAGTAGTGCTCTGATCATTCTCCTGACAGTAGTGCTCTGATCATTCTCCTGACAGTAGTGCTCTGATCATTCTCCTGACAGTAGTGCTCTGATCATTCTCCTGACAGTAGTGCTCTGATCATTCTCCTGACAGTAGTGCTCTGATCATTCTCCTGACAGTAGTGCTCTGATCATTCTCCTGACAGTAGTGCTCTGATCATTCTCCTGACAGTAGTGCTCTGATCATTCTCCTGACAGTAGTGCTCTGATCATTCTCCTGACAGTAGTGCTCTGATCATTCTCCTGACAGTAGTGCTCTGATCATTCTCCTGACAGTAGTGCTCTGATCATTCTCCTGACAGTAGTGCTCTGATCATTCTCCTGACAGTAGTGCTCTGATCATTCTCCTGACAGTAGTGCTCTGATCATTCTCCTGACAGTAGTGCTCTGATCATTCTCCTGACAGTAGTGCTCTGATCATTCTCCTGACAGTAGTGCTCTGATCATTCTTCTGACAGTAGTGCTCTGATCATTGTTCTGGCAGTAGTGCTCTGATCATTCTCCTGACAGTAGTGCTCTGATCATTCTCCTGACAGTAGTGCTCTGATCATTCTCCTGACAGTAGTGCTCTGATCATTCTCCTGACAGTAGTGCTCTGATCATTCTCCTGACAGTAGTGCTCTGATCATTCTTCTGACAGTCGTGCTCTGATCATTCTTCTGACAGTCGTGCTCTGATCATTCTCCTCACAGTCGTGCTCTGATCATTCTCCTCACAGTCGTGCTCTGATCATTCTGACAGTAGTGCTCTGATCATTCTGACAGTAGTGCTCTAATCATTCTGACAGTAGTGCTCTGATCATTCTGACAGTAGTGCTCTGATCATTCTGACAGTAGTGCTCTGATCATTCTGACAGTAGTGCTCTGATCATTCTCCTGACAGTAGTGCTCTGATCATTCTCCTGACAGTAGTGCTCTGATCATTCTCCTGACAGTAGTGCTCTGATCATTCTCCTGACAGTAGTGCTCTGATCATTCTTCTGACAGTAGTGCTCTGATCATTCTCCTGACAGTAGTGCTCTGATCATTCTCCTGACAGTAGTGCTCTGATCATTCTCCTGACAGTAGTGCTCTGATCATTCTTCTGACAGTAGTGCTCTGATCATTCTCCTGACAGTAGTGCTCTGATCATTCTGACAGTAGTGCTCTGATCATTCTGACAGTAGTGCTCTGATCATTCTCCTCACAGTAGTGCTCTGATCATTCTCCTCACAGTAGTGCTCTGATCATTCTGACAGTAGTGCTCTGATAATTCTCCTGACAGTAGTGCTCTGATAATTCTCCTGACAGTCGTGCTCTGATCATTCTGACAGTAGTGCTCTGATCATTCTGACAGTAGTGCTCTGATCATTCTGACAGTAGTGCTCTGATCATTCTGACAGTAGTGCTCTGATCATTCTCCTGACAGTAGTGCTCTGATCATTCTCCTGACAGTAGTGCTCTGATCATTCTCCTGACAGTAGTGCTCTGATTATTCTGACAGTAGTGTTCTGATTATTCTGACAGTAGTGTTCTGATCATTCTCCTGACAGTAGTGCTCTGATCATTCTCCTGACAGTAGTGCTCTGATCATTCTCCTGACAGTAGTGCTCTGATCATTCTCCTGACAGTAGTGCTCTGATCATTCTCCTGACAGTAGTGCTCTGATCATTCTCCTGACAGTAGTGCTCTGATCATTCTCCTGACAGTAGTGCTCTGATCATTCTCCTGACAGTAGTGCTCTGATCATTCTTCTGACAGTAGTGCTCTGATCATTCTTCTGACAGTAGTGCTCTGATCATTCTTCTGACAGTAGTGGTCTGATCATTCTTCTGACAGTAGTGCTCTGATCATTCTTCTGACAGTAGTGCTCTGATCATTCTTCTGACAGTAGTGCTCTGATCATTCTTCTGACAGTAGTGCTCTGATCATTCTTCTGACAGTAGTGCTCTGATCATTCTTCTGACAGTAGTGCTCTGATCATTCTCCTGACAGTAGTGCTCTGATCATTCTCCTGACAGTAGTGCTCTGATCATTCTCCTGACAGTAGTGCTCTGATCATTCTCCTGACAGTAGTGCTCTGATCATTCTCCTGACAGTAGTGCTCTGATCATTCTCCTGACAGTAGTGCTCTGATCATTCTCCTGACAGTAGTGCTCTGATCATTCTCCTGACAGTAGTGCTCTGATCATTCTCCTGACAGTAGTGCTCTGATCATTCTCCTGACAGTAGTGCTCTGATCATTCTCCTGACAGTAGTGCTCTGATCATTCTCCTGACAGTAGTGCTCTGATCATTCTCCTGACAGTAGTGCTCTGATCATTCTCCTGACAGTAGTGCTCTGATCATTCTCCTGACAGTAGTGCTCTGATCATTCTCCTGACAGTAGTGCTCTGATCATTCTCCTGACAGTAGTGCTCTGATCATTCTCCTGACAGTAGTGCTCTGATCATTCTCCTGACAGTAGTGCTCTGATCATTCTCCTGACAGTAGTGCTCTGATCATTCTCCTGACAGTAGTGCTCTGATCATTCTCCTGACAGTAGTGCTCTGATCATTCTCCTGACAGTAGTGCTCTGATCATTCTCCTGACAGTAGTGCTCTGATCATTCTCCTGACAGTAGTGCTCTGATCATTCTCCTGACAGTAGTGCTCTGATCATTCTCCTGACAGTAGTGCTCTGATCATTCTCCTGACAGTAGTGCTCTGATCATTCTCCTGACAGTAGTGCTCTGATCATTCTCCTGACAGTAGTGCTCTGATCATTCTTCTGACAGTAGTGCTCTGATCATTGTTCTGACAGTAGTGCTCTGATCATTCTCCTGACAGTAGTGCTCTGATCATTCTCCTGACAGTAGTGCTCTGATCATTCTCCTGACAGTAGTGCTCTGATCATTCTCCTGACAGTAGTGCTCTGATCATTCTCCTGACAGTCGTGCTCTGATCATTCTTCTGACAGTCGTGCTCTGATCATTCTGACAGTAGTGCTCTGATCATTCTGACAGTAGTGCTCTGATCATTCTGACAGTAGTGCTCTGATCATTCTGACAGTAGTGCTCTGATCATTCTGACAGTAGTGCTCTGATCATTCTTCTGACAGTAGTGCTCTGATCATTCTCCTGACAGTAGTGCTCTGATCATTCTCCTGACAGTAATGCTCTGATCATTCTTCTGACAGTAGTGCTCTGATCATTCTCCTCACAGTCGTGCTCTGATCATTCTCCTGACAGTCGTGCTCTGATCATTCTTCTGACAGTAGTGCTCTGATCATTCTTCTGACAGTAGTGCTCTGATCATTCTTCTGACAGTAGTGCTCTGATCATTCTCCTGACAGTAGTGCTCTAATCATTCTGACAGTAGTGCTCTGATCATTCTCCTGACAGTAGTGGTCTGATCATTCTTCTGACAGTAGTGGTCTGATCATTCTTCTGACAGTAGTGGTCTGATCATTCTTCTGACAGTAGTGGTCTGATCATTCTTCTGACAGTAGTGCTCTGATCATTCTTCTGACAGTAGTGTTCTGATCATTCTTCTGACAGTAGTGCTCTGATCATTCTTCTGACAGTAGTGCTCTGATCATTCTTCTGACAGTAGTGCTCTGATCATTCTCCTGACAGTAGTGCTCTGATCATTCTCCTGACAGTAGTGCTCTGATCATTCTCATGACAGTAGTGCTCTGATCATTCTCATGACAGTAGTGCTCTGATCATTCTCATGACAGTAGTGCTCTGATCATTCTCATGACAGTAGTGCTCTGATCATTCTCATGACAGTAGTGCTCTGATCATTCTCCTGACAGTAGTGCTCTGATCATTCTCCTGACAGTAGTGCTCTGATCATTCTCCTGACAGTAGTGCTCTGATCATTCTCCTGACAGTAGTGCTCTGATCATTCTCCTGACAGTAGTGCTCTGATCATTCTCCTGACAGTAGTGCTCTGATCATTCTCCTGACAGTAGTGCTCTGATCATTCTCCTGACAGTAGTGCTCTGATCATTCTCCTGACAGTAGTGCTCTGATCATTCTCCTGACAGTAGTGCTCTGATCATTCTCCTGACAGTAGTGCTCTGATCATTCTCCTGACAGTAGTGCTCTGATCATTCTCCTGACAGTAGTGCTCTGATCATTCTCCTGACAGTAGTGCTCTGATCATTCTCCTGACAGTAGTGCTCTGATCATTCTCCTGACAGTAGTGCTCTGATCATTCTCCTGACAGTAGTGCTCTGATCATTCTCCTGACAGTAGTGCTCTGATCATTCTCCTGACAGTAGTGCTCTGATCATTCTCCTGACAGTAGTGCTCTGATCATTCTCCTGACAGTAGTGCTCTGATCATTCTCTTGACAGTAGTGCTCTGATCATTCTCTTGACAGTAGTGCTCTGATCATTGTTCTGGCAGTAGTGCTCTGATCATTCTTCTGGCAGTAGTGCTCTGATCATTCTCCTGACAGTAGTGCTCTGATCATTCTCCTGACAGTAGTGCTCTGATCATTCTCCTGACAGTAGTGCTCTGATCATTCTCCTGACAGTAGTGCTCTGATCATTCTCCTGACAGTCGTGCTCTGATCATTCTCCTCACAGTCGTGCTCTGATCATTCTCCTCACAGTCGTGCTCTGATCATTCTCCTCACAGTCGTGCTCTGATCATTCTCCTCACAGTCGTGCTCTGATCATTCTCCTCACAGTCGTGCTCTGATCATTCTCCTCACAGTCGTGCTCTGATCATTCTCCTGACAGTAGTGCTCTGATCATTCTCCTGACAGTAGTGCTCTCAACATTCTTCTGACAGTAGTGCTCTGATCATTCTTCTGACAGTAGTGCTCTGATCATTCTCCTGACAGTAGTGGTCTGATAATTCTCCTGACAGTAGTGCTCTCATCATTCTCCTGACAGTAGTGCTCTCATCATTCTCCTGACAGTAGTGCTCTGATCATTCTCCTGACAGTAGTGCTCTGATCATTCTCCTGACAGTAGTGCTCTGATCATTCTCCTGACAGTAGTGCTCTGATCATTCTCCTGACAGTAGTGCTCTGATTATTCTCCTGACAGTAGTGGTCTGATCATTCTTCTGACAGTAGTGCTCTGATCATTCTGACAGTAGTGCTCTGATCATTCTGACAGTAGTGCTCTGATCATTCTGACAGTAGTGCTCTGATCATTCTCCTGACAGTAGTGCTCTGATCATTCTTCTGACAGTAGTGGTCTGATCATTCTTCTGACAGTAGTGGTCTGATCATTCTTCTGACAGTAGTGGTCTGATCATTCTTCTGACAGTAGTGCTCTGATCATTCTTCTGACAGTAGTGCTCTGATCATTCTTCTGACAGTAGTGCTCTGATCATTCTTCTGACAGTAGTGCTCTGATCATTCTTCTGACAGTAGTGCTCTGATCATTCTTCTGACAGTAGTGCTCTGATCATTCTTCTGACAGTAGTGCTCTGATCATTCTCCTGACAGTAGTGCTCTGATCATTCTCCTGACAGTAGTGCTCTGATCATTCTCATGACAGTAGTGCTCTGATCATTCTCATGACAGTAGTGCTCTGATCATTCTCATGACAGTAGTGCTCTGATCATTCTCATGACAGTAGTGCTCTGATCATTCTCATGACAGTAGTGCTCTGATCATTCTCCTGACAGTAGTGCTCTGATCATTCTCCTGACAGTAGTGCTCTGATCATTCTCCTGACAGTAGTGCTCTGATCATTCTCCTGACAGTAGTGCTCTGATCATTCTCCTGACAGTAGTGCTCTGATCATTCTCCTGACAGTAGTGCTCTGATCATTCTCCTGACAGTAGTGCTCTGATCATTCTCCTGACAGTAGTGCTCTGATCATTCTCCTGACAGTAGTGCTCTGATCATTCTCCTGACAGTAGTGCTCTGATCATTCTCCTGACAGTAGTGCTCTGATCATTCTCCTGACAGTAGTGCTCTGATCATTCTCCTGACAGTAGTGCTCTGATCATTCTCCTGACAGTAGTGCTCTGATCATTCTCCTGACAGTAGTGCTCTGATCATTCTCCTGACAGTAGTGCTCTGATCATTCTCTTGACAGTAGTGCTCTGATCATTCTTCTGACAGTAGTGCTCTGATCATTCTCCTGACAGTAGTGCTCTGATCATTCTCCTGACAGTAGTGCTCTGATCATTCTCCTGACAGTAGTGCTCTGATCATTCTCCTGACAGTAGTGCTCTGATCATTCTCCTGACAGTCGTGCTCTGATCATTCTCCTCACAGTCGTGCTCTGATCATTCTCCTCACAGTCGTGCTCTGATCATTCTCCTCACAGTCGTGCTCTGATCATTCTCCTCACAGTCGTGCTCTGATCATTCTCCTCACAGTCGTGCTCTGATCATTCTCCTCACAGTCGTGCTCTGATCATTCTCCTCACAGTCGTGCTCTGATCATTCTCCTCACAGTCGTGCTCTGATCATTCTCCTGACAGTCGTGCTCTGATCATTCTCCTGACAGTAGTGCTCTCAACATTCTTCTGACAGTAGTGCTCTGATCATTCTTCTGACAGTAGTGCTCTGATCATTCTCCTGACAGTAGTGGTCTGATCATTCTCCTGACAGTAGTGCTCTCATCATTCTTCTGACAGTAGTGCTCTCATCATTCTTCTGACAGTAGTGCTCTCATCATTCTCCTGACAGTAGTGCTCTGATCATTCTCCTGACAGTAGTGCTCTGATCATTCTGACAGTAGTGCTCTGATCATTCTCCTGACAGTAGTGCTCTGATCATTCTCCTGACAGTAGTGGTCTGATTATTCTCCTGACAGTAGTGGTCTGATCATTCTCCTGACAGTAGTGCTCTGATCATTCTGACAGTAGTGCTCTGATCATTCTGACAGTAGTGCTCTGATCATTCTGACAGTAGTGCTCTGATCATTCTGACAGTAGTGCTCTGATCATTCTGACAGTAGTGCTCTGATCATCCTGACAGTAGTGCTCTGATCATTCTCCTGACAGTAGTGCTCTGATCATTCTCCTGACAGTAGTGCTCTGATCATTCTCCTGACAGTAGTGCTCTGATCATTCTCCTGACAGTAGTGCTCTGATCATTCTCCTGACAGTAGTGCTCTGATCATTCTCCTGACAGTAATGCTCTGATCATTCTCCTGACAGTAGTGCTCTGATCATTCTCCTGACAGTCGTGCTCTGATCATTCTCCTGACAGTCGTGCTCTGATCATTCTCCTGACAGTAGTGCTCTGATCATTCTTCTGACAGTAGTGCTCTGATCATTCTTCTGACAGTAGTGCTCTGATCATTCTTCTGACAGTAGTGCTCTGATCATTCTTCTGACAGTAGTGCTCTGATCATTCTGACAGTAGTGCTCTGATCATTCTTCTGACAGTAGTGCTCTAATCATTCTTCTGACAGTAGTGCTCTGATCCTTCTCCTGACAGTAGTGCTCTGATCCTTCTCCTGACAGTAGTGCTCTGATAATTCTCCTGACAGTAGTGGTCTGATCATTCTTCTGACAGTAGTGCTCTGATCATTCTTCTGACAGTAGTGCTCTGATCATTCTGACAGTAGTGCTCTGATCATTCTGACAGTAGTGCTCTGATCATTCTTCTGACAGTAGTGCTCTGATCATTCTTCTGACAGTAGTGCTCTGATCATTCTTCTGACAGTAGTGGTCTGATCATTCTTCTGACAGTAGTGGTCTGATCATTCTTCTGACAGTAGTGGTCTGATCATTCTTCTGACAGTAGTGCTCTGATCATTCTGACAGTAGTGCTCTGATCATTCTCCTGACAGTAGTGCTCTGATCATTCTTCTGAGAGTAGTGCTCTGATCATTCTTCTGACAGTAGTGCTCTGATCATTGCTCTGACAGTAGTGCTCTGATCATTCTTCTGACAGTAGTGGTCTGATCATTCTTCTGACAGTAGTGGTCTGATAAATCTCCTGACAGTAGTGGTCTGATCATTGTTCTGACAGTAGTGGTCTGATCATTCTCCTGACAGTAGTCCTCTGATCATTCTGACAGTAGTGCTCTGATCATTCTCCTGACAGTAGTGGTCTGATCATTCTTCTGACAGTAGTCCTTTGATCATTCTGACAGTAGTGCTCTGATCATTCTTCTGACATTAGTGCTCTGATCATTCTTCTGACAGTAGTGCTCTGATCATTCTCCTGACAGTAGTGCTCTGATCATTCTTCTGACAGTAGTGCTCTGATCATTCTTCTGACAGTAGTGCTCTGATCATTCTTCTGACAGTAGTGCTCTGATCATTCTTCTGACAGTAGTGCTCTGATCATTCTCCTGACAGTAGTGCTCTGATCATTCTCCTGACAGTAGTGCTCTGATCATTCTTCTGACAGTAGTGCTCTGATCATTCTTCTGACAGTAGTGCTCTGATCATTCTTCTGACAGTAGTGCTCTGATCATTCTCCTGACAGTAGTGCTCTGATCATTCTGACAGTAGTGCTCTGATCATTCTCCTGACAGTAGTGCTCTGATCATTCTCCTGACAGTAGTGCTCTGATCATTGTCCTGACAGTAGTGCTCTGATCATTCTCCTGACAGTAGTGCTCTGATCATTCTCCTGACAGTAGTGCTCTGATCATTCTTCTGACAGTAGTGCTCTGATCATTCTTCTGACAGTAGTGCTCTGATCATTCTTCTGACAGTAGTGCTCTGATCATTCTCCTGACAGTAGTGCTCTGATCATTCTCCTGACAGTAGTGCTCTGATCATTCTCCTGACAGTAGTGCTCTGATCATTCTCCTGACAGTAGTGCTCTGATCATTCTCCTGACAGTAGTGCTCTGATCATTCTCCTGACAGTAGTGCTCTGATCATTCTCCTGACAGTAGTGCTCTGATCATTCTCCTGACAGTAGTGCTCTGATCATTCTCCTGACTGTAGCGCAGAGACTGCAGCATATGAATTTCTCTCTGTTCCCAATACTTACTTCCCCCTCCGCAACAATGCAGTATACTTTTATGTTTAATATTATTGCACAGCACAGCATATCAGGCAGCATCAGTAAACTGTGTTCCTGCTCTGTAATTTGGTTCTGCTTGCTACCTCATTCTCCTGTAAATTAAAAACACATCCCCCGTCTCCCCTTAATTCAAGCCATTGAATGGCTTCCTCCATTCTGTCTTGACTGTTCTCATCAGCATCAGAGGGGCTCTCTACAGCTTGGTTTGCTGCTGCAGCTATAGCATTGTTATGTCTCTCTCTCTCTCTCTCTCTCTCTGCTGTGTTAAAGTGTGGTGCTCTATAATTACACTGAAACAAAACATAAACGCAACATGCACAAGATTTACTGAGTTACAGTTTATATAAGGAAATCAATCAATTGAAATAAATTCATTAGGCCCTGATCTATGGATTTCACATGACTGGGAATACAGATACTGTATGTATCTGTTGGTCACAGATTTCTTTAAGAAAAGGTAAGGGCGTTGATCAGAAGACCAGTCAGTATCTGGGGTGACCACCATTTGCCTCATGCAGCGCGGCAATACTCCTTTGCACAGAGTTGATCAGGCTGTTGATTGTGTCCTGTGGAATGCTGTCCCACGTGGCCTGTGGATATTGGTGGGAACTGGAACACGCTGTTATACACGTCGATCCAGAGCATCCCAAACTGCTCAATGGGTGACATCTCTGGTGAGTATGCAGGCCACGAATTAAAAAGGAATTAATTATTTGGTTGTGCACAGTTTCATCAGCTGTCCAGGTGGCTGGTCTCAGACGATCCCGCAGGTGAAGAAGCCAGATGTGGAGGTCCTGGGCTGGCGTGGTTACACGTGGTCTGCGGTTGTGAGACTGGTTGGATGTACTGCCAAATTCTAAAAAACAATTTTAGAGGCGGCTTATGGTAGAGAAATGAACATTACATTCTCTGGCAACATCTCTGGTGGACATTCCTGCAGTCAGCATGCCAACTGCATGCTCCCTCAAAACTTGAGACATCTGTTGCGTTGTGTGACAACTGCACATTTTAGAGTGGCCTTCTATTGTCCTCAGCAAAAGGTGCACCTGTGTAATGATTGTCATGACTTCCGCCGAAGTTGGTCCCTCTCCTTGTTCGGGCGGTGTTCGGCGGTCGACGTCACCGACCCTCTAGCCATCGCTGATCCATTTTTCATTTTCCATTGGTTTTGTCTTGTCTTCCATCACACCTGGTTTCAATCCCCTCAATTACATGTTGTGTATTTAACCCTCTGTTTCCCCTCATGTCTTTGTCGGTGATTGTTTGTTGTAAGTTTTGTGCAAGTCATGTTCTGGTGTCGTGTTCTGGTGTCGTGTTCTGGTGTCGTGTTCTGGTGTCATGTTCTGGGTGCGATGGGTTTTGTACCCACTTATACTATTTTTGTATATTTTGGTTTTCTGAGTTTTTTAGCATTTATTAAACTGCTCCGTTTATACCAAGTTCACTCTCCTGCGCCTGACTTCCCTGCCACCAGCACGCACCCAATACAATTATCATTCTGTTTTTGTCACGCCCTGACCATAGAGAGCTATTTATTCTCTATGTTGGTTGGGGCGTGATAGTGTCTAGGGTGGGTCATCTAGGTGAGTTGTATTTCTATGGTGGCCTGATATGGTTCCCAATCAGAAGCAGCTGTTTATCGTTGTCTCTGATTGGGGATCATATTTAGGTAGCCATTTTCCCCATTGTGTTTGTGGGATCTTGTCTACAGATAGTTGCCTGTGTGCACACCAGTAGCGTCACGGTTCGTTTGTGCTTGTTTTTTTTTGTTTGAGTTTCAATTCATAAAATATGTGGAACTCTACGCATGCTGCGCCTTAGTCCAATTATTACAACGAACGTGACAGTTTTATCAACTTCTTGATATGCCACACCTGTCAGGTGGATGGATTTTCTTGGCAAAGGAGAAATGCTCCCTAAAAGGGATGTAATCAAAAATGCCCAAAAAAATGTAAAGAAATATGCTTTTTCTGTGTATGGAACATTTCTGGGATATTTAATTTCAGCTCATGAAACATGGAACCAACACTTGACATGTTGTGTTTATATTTTTGTCCACTGTAATTGGTTACATGTCCACACAGAATGTCCACACAATGTCCACACAGGATGTCCACACAGGATGTCCACACAGGATGTCCACACAGGATGTCCACACAGGATGTCCACACAGGATGTCCACACAGGATGTCCACACAGGATGGCCACACAGGATGGCCACACAGAATGTCCACACAGAATGTCCACACAGAATGTCCACACAGAATTAGCGCTGTTGACAAATCTTTTAATTTGCAAAAGTTTTGTCTTTTCTTTTCCTTGTTCTGAAAGCGAGCGCCCCCCGACCCCCGACCCCCGACCTCCGACAAAAACCATGTCTTGGTCTGATAACGGAATGTGATACCTGAAAATGCTCCAGCAATGTTAATCAATTAATTAACAATTTTTAATTTCTTCGCTGGTTGCACTTGTTCACGTTCTGCATTGTCACACTGAAGAAACCCTCTTCCCCTTTCCTCTACGGCTTGGATCGACACCAACCACATCTATATTCGTAACACTAACTTCAGACTGTACGTTTGGATTCTAGTTATTTTAGGAAGCTACTACGACGGTGTCTCAATGCAAACTCTTTCCCCAACAACATTTTCTCAGGGGGGATTTATACACCAGCGACATAATGTTCATGACTCTGAGAAAGAAGTTCAAGTCGTAAGACGTCATGTACGGTGACAGTTCACGATTGGTGGTTGGAGAGGAGTTTTACCCTGAAGAAGACACAGTGATGCCGAAACGTTGGTGATTTACCCAATCAATTACTGGGAGTTTATATATAGAGTGTGTAACTCTCTTTATTTTTTATAGCTTATAGTTTATTCGCCGTTAGTCAGCACCAATAATTTCCTCTGGGTGTGCGCCAGCTCATGTTTTTTATTGGAGAGGAGTTATTAACATAGTGTAGACTGACAGAGACCATGTCTCACTGTGGCCTGTTAGCATCCATACCATCTGCTGTGTTAGGGTCTACACCTGCTCCAGTTAAAGACATGGAGCAGAATCACAGTGGCCCGGTCCCCTTAGCTTAGTGTCCTCTGATTGCTCTCTCTCTCTCTCTCTCTCTCTGTGTGTGTGTCCATGTGTTTGTGTCCCCCATGTCTCTTCCACTAAGGGCCAGACACACAGGCCAGATGGTCAGAGATCAGGATCATAGCTCAGTGTCCTCTGATTGTTCTCTCTCTCTCTCTCTCTCTCTCTCTCTGTGTGTGTGTCCCCCATGTCCCCCATGTCTCTTCCACTAAGGGCCAGACACACAGGCCAGATGGTCAGAGATCAGGGTCAGAGTTCAGTGTTTACAAGGCCACCACAGAGCCAATAAATACTGACGAGGATAAAGGATGAGATACTGAGAGCTATTCATAGCGCATCAGATGAAACGTCCAAAACAAGAGACACTACCAGCCGTGTAACAGCACTCTCCTCGCCATTAATGAGGAGACATTTCTTCATAACTGGATAGTCGTGTCGATGCTTCACTTCTTATTAAGATGTATTGATTAGTCACTTAAAAGGTAGGGAGGGGTACATCAATACACTATTAGGTATTACAGAGAGGACTACTTTAATTGTATTGGCATCATCTAGAAGCCATACTGTTCTGGGGTGTATCAGGCTGTTGTAAACTGTTAATGGATCATAATGGGAGAAGACACTTGACCTCTACACGTTTATCACCGCATTAGGCCTCATGATAGAGTCCAGGCTGTAACCTAGTTCACTGAATGGGATGATAAAGGTTATGTTCCTGTGTGTGGAAAGGGTGCCATTTGGTGAGGGGGAAAAAAACAACCTATTTTTATCAGAAATAACAGCTGAAGCAGATGCAGTACAGTTCTATGTACTCAAATGTGTGCCATTCAACAGACTTCACCTCAAAATGACATTTTGATGTCCACACAGAATGTCCACGCAGAATGTCCACGCAGAATGTCCACGCAGAATGTCCACGCAGAATGTCCACGCAGGATGTCCACACAGGATGTCCACACAGGATGTCCACACAGGATGTCCACACAGAATGTCCACACAGAATGTCCACACAGAATGTCCACACAGAATGTCCACACAGAATTAGCGCTGTTGACAAATCTTTTAATTTGCAAAAGTTTTGTCTTTTCTTTTCCTTGTTCTGAAAGCGAGCGCCCCCCGACCCCCGACCCCCGACCTCCGACAAAAAACATTTCTTGGTCTGATAACGGAATGTGATACCTGAAAATGCTCCAGCAATGTTAATCAATTAATTAACAATCATTTAATTTCTTCGCTGGTTGCACTTGTTCACGTTCTGCATTGTCACACTGAAGAAACCCTCTTCCCTTTCCTCTACGGCTTGGATCGACACCAACCACATCTATAGTTGTAACACAGTCGTGTCGACGCTTCACTTCTTATTCAGATGTATTGATTAGTCACTTACAAGGTAGGGAGGGGTACATCAATACACTGTTAGGTATTACAGAGAGGACTAAGCATGGAAACATAACTTTCCTTTTTTTTTATCTATAAAAATGAAGGAAGGATTGTGAAAATTCCCCTTTTCGGCTCACAGGAAACTGACCACTCAGAGAATGCTGTTGTTCCAACATGGGGTTAATAAGGAAACCAGTACAGTTAATCAGTTCCAGGTCAGGTCCATCAACGAGTGTGAACCTTTCATTAGAAGCGTGGTCTGACCTTAAACACATGCTCTTGGTTGTCAATTCTGATCAGCCTATCAGGAACTCAAGTAAAAGACTGTATTAGACAGCGTTCCAAATGGCAACCCATTCCCTTTAAAGTGCACAACTTTTCACGCGGGCCCAATTATTTCACCAACTTAACATTTTTAGTTAGCCCAAACTTAGCTCAAACTTGAGAAACCTTAGGCAAAAAAGTAAGGCAACTAAAATGATGTGTTTGCTCAACTTGTTGTCCCACCCTGATCTGTTTCACCTGTCTCGTGCATGTCTCCACCCCCCACCAGGTGTCTCCTATTTTCCCCTATTATCCTGTGTATTTATACCTGCGTTTTCTGTCTGCCTGTTGCCAGTTCGTCTTGTTTTGTCAGGTCTTGCAAGTGTGTTTCTCTAGTTCTTGTTTTCTAGTCTTCCCGGTTCTGACCTTTCTGCCTGTCCTGACCCTGACCCTGAGCCTGACCCTGACCCTGACCCTGAGCCTGAGCCCGCCTGCCGTTCTGTCCCTGATTGACTCTGCCTTGGATTACGAACCTCTGCCTGCCCTCGACCTGCCCTTTGTTATAACAAATAGTCTGAGAACCGAACTATCCGCCTACTGTGTCTGCATTTGTTGAAAACCTTACATGTTAAAACCCCTGTTTGTGTATGTAACCAGTTCCACAGCCTCCTTTAGATAAGATACACAAATAGGATTTTCTAGTTGAACAATTTGAGAAAACATGTAATTTTAAGTTGACTACATTTTCTCAAGTTAAGTTTGGGCCAACTAAAATGTTAAGTTCAGGTAATACTTTGACCCGAAAAGTTGATGAACAAAAAAAGGCGGTGGAACAAGTAACTTAATAATTTATTGAAACAACTGTGTATGTCTGCTTAGTATCAAAGAAAGTCAGTAAAGCTGTGTCCTAATTCCCTACGGGCCCCTAGGGACTCTAACCCTAACCCTAGGGACTCTAACCCTAACCCTAGGGACTCTAACCCTAACCCTAGGGACTCTAACCCTAACCCTAGGGACTCTAACCCTAACCCTAGGGACTCTAACCCTAACCCTAGGGACTCTAACCCTAACCCTAGGGACTCTAACCCTAACCCTAGGGACTCTAACCCTAACCCTAGGGACTCATAGAGTGTTGTGTGGTCCTCATCAGAACATTGTGTTGCGTGGTCCTCATCAGAACATTGTGTTGCGTGGTCCTCATCAGAACATTGTGTTGTCTGGTCCTCATCAGAACATTGTGTTGTGTGGTCCTCATCAGAACATTGTGTTGTGTGGTCCTCATCAGAACATTGTGTTGTGTGGTCCTCATCAGAACCTTGTGTTGTGTGGTCCTCATCAGAACATTGTGTTGTGTGGTCCTCATCAGAACATTGTGTTGTGTGGTCCTCATCAGAACATTGTGTTGCGTGGTCCTCATCAGAACCTTGTGTTCTGTGGTCCTCATCAGAACCTTGTGTTGCGTGGTCCTCATCAGAACCTTGTGTTGTGTGGTCCTCATCAGAACCTTGTGTTGTGTGGTCCTCATCAGAACATTGTGTTGTGTGGTCCTCATCAGAACATTGTGTTGTGTGGTCCTCATCAGAACATTGTGTTGTGTGGTCCTCATCAGAACATTGTGTTGTGTGGTCCTCATCAGAACATTGTGTTGTGTGGTCCTCATCAGAACATTGTGTTGTGTGGTCCTCATCAGAACATTGTGTTGTGTGGTCCTCATCAGAACATTGTGTTGTGTGGTCCTCATCAGAACATTGTGTTGTGTGGTCCTCATCAGAACATTGTGTTGTGTGGTCCTCATCAGAACATTGTGTTGTGTGGTCCTCATCAGAACATTGTGTTGTGTGGTCCTCATCAGAACATTGTGTTGTCTGGTCCTCATCAGAACATTGTGTTGTGTGGTCCTCATCAGAACATTGTGTTGTGTGGTCCTCATCAGAACATTGTGTTGTGTGGTCCTCATCAGAACAGAGCCCACTGTGAGGCTGCATGTGTTCCAGTTCTACACCAGGTCATTGTTCCCCGCTGAACTAAGCCAGAGCTCTAGAGAAGAGGAGAGAGCCACGCTGCAAGTTACTGATAACAAAACCTATAACGTAGAGGGTGAATGCAATACATCCTGCCTTTTGAAAGCACATTTTTAGTAATGAAATGTTGTTGTTGCTCCATGATAACTTTGTCCTAATTTCCTTTTTCATTTCCCCCTGTTTAGCTGTGCAGCTGCGTTTGGCCGGAGAGACCTTTCAAAACAGCTACTACAAGAGATGTCGGATATGTTTATGTTATTTTGAATCCCACAGGTCGTTGTAGCGATGCGAACGTTATAGGATGAACCACCAGCACCCAGAATGCTTCCGCTGCAAAATGGCTCGTAATGAAAAATATGTCATTTTCTTTATATCTGAGGGTTCTGTGGGTTTTCTTGAATTCTGTGGCAATGTTCTCTACAAATAAACAATGCTTGTTGTGGTGCAGACAGTTTATAATACTATCGGATGGGTTGCAGTTGGTTCAGTAATAATGTACAACACGTCAAAAAACATCAGGGCCTCAGTAATCTCGGTTACCCAGAAGTAAAATTATTGCGAAAGTTGTCACTTCCTGTTTAACATGATGAATCTGTCCACGAGAGATTAGGGCCTCAGATTACCATATGACATAAATAACTTTGATCCAATCAAATATCTATTAAAATGATCTATTAAAGAATCCTGTCACAGATACAGTGATGGTGGCTCTTGCTTGCCTTCTCCTCCCTCACATGACTGAAAATAGTGCTTTGAGTTGGCTAATGACACCACACCATGTAATTATCCCTGGTAAGTGTTTTAATGACAGACATTGACATTAGCTGATCCTGCCCTCCTCGTCTCTCAGCTCCATCCATGTTGTTGTAGTGCCAGGCAGGTTGTTTGGTCTACCCGGAGGCCATTTTCAAACACGCTAATATCTAGTGCTAACTAGGCCAGGAGGCCATTTTAAAACACACTAATAGCTAGCTTGTGCTACGTGAGCTAATGCTATAGGTCATAATGTGACGTCCATTCTGTGGTTATCATGTTTTAACCCCAACAACAAGTCATTAGATAAAAAATACTAATGGATGTGTTTCTCTACTAGAAGGATAATTGGCTAAACCTGTGATGGGGAGTAGGACCTAAAATACCATCATTACCACCTTCCTTATTGTCCCACCATAAGCACAAAAAACCTTATGTATGTTTTTTCTCCTAAACATGCTTGTTTGTGAACTTTAAATCAAGTTCCACATTGTGTTGATAAATTCCATGGCCCAGTGCATTTCTTGTACCTGTACCATTCCCTCTATGTAAGGCCTTTACAGTAAGGAAATAGCTGAATTGGTTAGGCTAGCTAACTGTAGTTTGTTTACATAGGGTGGGCTAGCTTACTGTAATTTGTCTACATTGGTTAGGCTAGTTTACTGTAATTTGTCTACATTGGTTAGGCTAGCTAACTGTAGTTTGTCAACATAGGTTAGGCTAGCTAACTGTAATTTGTTTACATAGGTTGGGCTAGTTTACTGTAATTTGTCTACATTGGTTAGGCTAGTTTACTGTAATGTGTCTACATTGGTTAGGCTAGCTAACTGTAATTTGTCTACATTGGTTAGGCTAGTTTACTGTAATTTGTCTACATTGGTTAGGCTAGCTAACTGTAGTTTGTCAACATAGGTTAGGCTAGCTAACTGTAATTTGTTTACATAGGTTGGGCTAGTTTACTGTAATTTGTCTACATTGGTTAGGCTAGTTTACTGTAATGTGTCTACATTGGTTAGGCTAGCTAACTGTAATTTGTCTACATTGGTTAGGCTAGTTTACTGTAATTTGTCTACATTGGTTAGGCTAGCTTACTGTAATTTGTCTACATTGGTTAGGCTAGTTTACTGTAATTTGTCTACATTGGTTAGGCTATCTTACTATAGTTTCTACATTGGTTAGTTTATCTTACTGTAATTTTGGGGTAAATTAGCTATTTTTGTCCACCGCTATTTTTGTCCACCACTGCAAACTGTGGCAGCATCAGCTCCCACTCGCTGTGGGTGAGTATACATGCTGTGGGTGAGTATACATGCTGTGGGTGAGTATACATGCTGTGGGTGAGTATACATGCTGTGGGTGAGTGTACATGCTGTGGGTGAGTGTACATGCTGTGGGTGAGTGTACATGCTGTGGGTGAGTATACATGCTGTGGGTGAGTAGACCTGCTGTGGGTGAGTGTACATGCTGTGGGTGAGTGTACATTCTCTGGGTGAGTGTACATGCTGTGGGTGAGTAGACCTGCTGTGGGTGAGTGTACATGCTGTGGGTGAGTATACATGCTGTGGGTGAGTATACATGCTGTGGGTGAGTATACATGCTGTGGGTGAGTATACATGCTGTGGGTGAGTATAGTTGCAGGTGCATTCAATCATTCAGTCCTTGTTGTGCTGAACAACATGTCTTGATAGTGATAAGCTTCTGGGCGGAGAGCCAGAGTCCCATTTGTCAAGGAGTGGACAGACAGACAGACAGAGACAGAGAACTCCCACTGCCCTGCCAGCCTGTTTGACAGTCATCAGGCCACATCTACTATCCCAGTCTGAAGGAATGAAGACTATCGTTTTTAGTATTGGGTATGACGTTTTTAACTTCAAGGACTTGACATAACTACTATATTGCCATGATGATGATTCAGAAACCAGGATGTATTTAAAGGTAGAAGACAGACACCCTTACATAAAGCCTGATGTGCATCTTCAGTCAAATGACCATCGCTAAAGGCAAACCTGGTATAACTAATGAAATCAACCAGACTAAAGCCTGATGTATACTTTTTAATAATAGATGTGTGAGTGAGTGTAGACTGTAATGTCAGAAGGAATACATATCTGGATTAACTTCTACTTCATCACAATCCCGGATCCGGGAGCACCCCCATCAGTAAAAAAGCTGACTAGCATAGCCTAGCATAGCGTCACAAGTAAATACTAGCATCTAAATATCATTAAATCACAAGTCCAAGACACCAGATGAAAGATACACATCTTGTGAATCCAGCCATCATTTCTGATTTTTAAAATGTTTTACAGGGAAGACACAATATGTATTTCTATTAGCTAACCACGATAGCAAAAGACACAACTTTTTTTTCCCACCATTTTTTTCCTGCATAGGTAACTATCACAATTTCGACCAAATAAAGATATAAATAGTCACTAACCAAGAAACAACTTCATCAGATGACAGTCTGATAACATATTTATTGTATAGCATATGTTTTGTTAGAAAAATGTGCATATTTCAGGTATAAATCATAGTTTTACATTGCAGCCACCATCACAACTCTCACCAAAGGAACTAGAATAACTACAGAGACCAACGTGAATTACCTAAATACTCATCATAAAACATTTATGAAAAATACACAGCGTACAGCAAATGAAAGACAAAGATCTTGTGAATCCAGCCAATATTTCAGATTTTTTAAGTGTTTTACAGCGAAAACACAATATAGCATTATATTAGCTTACTACAATAGCCAACCACACAACAGCATTGATTCAAGCCAACAATAGCGATAACGAATAAACCAGCAAAAGATATTAATTTTTTCACTAACCTTCTCAAACTTCTTCAGATGACAGTCCTATAACATCATATTACACAATACATATAGAGTTTGTTCGAAAATGTGCATATTTAGCGGCACAAATCGTGGTTATACAATGAGAATAGTAGCCAAGCTGCCAACAAAATGTCGGGAGAAATCTTGGGAGAGGCACCTAATCTAATCATTAACTAATCATAAACTTGACTAAAAATACAGGTTGGACAGCAAATGAAAGATACATTAGTTCTTAATGCAACCGCTGTGTTAGATTTTTAAAATTAACGTTACTACGACATACAGCGTGCGTTAAAGCGAGACCGCACCGAAATTAATGGCGGAATAGGAGTTTTACATTTTTCAACAGAACAATGAATTAACATCATAAATAGTTCTTACTTTTTGATGAGCTTTCATCAGAATCTTGGGCAAGTTGTCCTTTGTCCAAAAGAATCGTTGCTCGGTTGTAGATTGTCGCCTTCAACTTTGGAATTAGCAGTAAACATTAGCCATGTGGCCCAGACGTGCCCAACTCACTATAACGCAGCACAAAGAAATATCCAAAAATCGCAATATACTGATATAAACTGATATAACTTGGTTTAAAATAACAACATTATGATGTCTTTAACACCTATATCGAATAAAATCAGAGCCGGATATATCTAAGGCCTATAACGGGAGCTTTCCAGAACGCCATCCTGAGGTCTGTCTTGCGTCATGGCGAATGTTGAAAAGAGTGCACCCCACGTTCCCAGACCCTTTATATGGCCTCAGATCTGCCTAGCAACTCCATTCCAATTCTCACTATTTGCTGACATCTAGGGGAAGGCGTATGCAGTGCATCTCGACCAATAGAAGACATGCAAATTAATAAACTGACCCCAGAACAGCCTGCCTGATTTCAGATTTCTCACTTCCTCACAGGAAGTTTGCTCCAACTTGAGTTCTGTTTTACTCACAGATATAATTCAAACGGTTTTAGAAACTAGAGAGTGTTTTCTATCCAATAGTAATAATAATATGCATATTGTACGAGCAAGAATTGAGTACGAGGCAGTTTAATTTGGGAACGAAATTTTTACAAAGTGAAAACAGCACCCCTATTGAGAAACGGTTTTAAGATGCTCCACAACCCTCCGGTCATTACACATCACGCCAACACACACACACTGAAACATACACGCTAACACAAATCCGTTAACATAGACACGCTAACGCTAACACACACACACACACACACACACACACACACACACACACACACCCACACCCCCCCACCCCCTGATGAAGAGCTCCCAGCCCGGAGGCTAGTAGCATATAGATTATTGTTCTCTCTTGCTGCTGGTCAATACTGCTAATCCAGCATGAAATTATATTTTATTTAAGATAAAAAAAGGAGCAGGCTTGTCATCGTTTTTAAAACGTTCATGGCATCAAAATGTGAGGCTTTAAAGATAAATACTTGCTGGCAGCGGGAACCGGCGTGACTTTGTTTCATAGCTGTCAGGCAGCGTTACGTGCTTCTCCATCACAGTACTGAGATGTGAATAACTGTTAAACACTAGTAACAACACTGACCAACAACCTATCTATGCTAAAGTTAGACAGTTATGAAAAAACATCAGTACAGTTATATTATAACATTTATGTTTTGTATTTATTTTTTTAAACCAAATCGTTTTGAACAAATGATCCACAATCAATGTCGAAGTCCAAAGTAGTTTTGATGGAGCTAACAGACTATTGACAAGGTCTTACGCAATCCTTCTGCCTCATCCAATATGAAGGAGGTTTCTATGTGTCAGAGGTACTCAGGGAGACAGAGGCTGCAGTGGCTTGATGGCCTGAGTCCCAAATGGTACTCCATAAGTCAAAAGTAGTGCACACTCTGGTCAAAAGTAGTGCACTTTATAGGGATGCCATTTGGGACGGAGCCAAGGCTAAAACACTTGAGGTGATAAGAGCTCTGTCATGATCTTTCTCCTCCTGGATGTTATGTAACTAGTGTTGGTTCAATAGCTGCTCTGTGCAGGCTGGATGTGATGCTCTGTGGACTAGATCTGTCTGCGACGTACAATAAAACACGCTTTATAATGCTTACCTCCCAAATGGCGCCTTGTTCCCGACACTCTCCTCCCTCTATGAGACTCCCGAGTGGCGCAGCGGTCTTAAGGCACTGCATCTCAGTGCTAGAGGAGTCACTACAGAACCTGGTTCGATACCCGGGCTGTATCACAACCGGCCGTGATTGGGAGTCCCGTAGGGCGGGCGCACAATCGGCCCAGCGTCATCCTGGTTACGGTTTGGCCGGGGTAGGCCGTCATTGTAAAATAAGAATTTGTTCTTAACTGACTTGCCTAGTTTAAATAAAGTTTAAATAAATAAAATAAATACAAATATAGTGTACTGCATTTGACCAGGGCCCACCAAAAGTAGTGCACTATATAGGGAATAGGGAACTATTTGGGACACAGCCAATGCCTTTAAATACTGACCATTATTTTCACTATCAGTAGATTGATATGTTTGTTCTTTCAGGATATAATATAACTAGCTGAACATGAACTAACCACAATATATTTACTAAACTGGAAAAAGGCCCCTCCTATTCATTCTATTAGTGTGCTGACCAGTGTGTTGTAATTCTTACAGTAACACACCTGTGTTCTACAGTGAACTGAAACAAACTGTCCTCAGACAAAACAAGAAACCATGCAATGTTCTTCACTGTTCATCCTGTAAAAAAACACCTTCTGTTAATAACTGAGCACCAACCACTGACTATCCATCTATTGTAGAGTCTAGCAGAGCTATAATCGGAAAGAGAGTTCCCAGGGGTTAGGGAGGTATCCCAAATGGAACCCTATTCCCTATATGGGCCCTGGTTAAAAGTAGTGCACTATATAGGAAAGAGGGTGCAATTTGGAACACAACCTAGGTGACAGGTGATTAATCACTGTGCTTTGTACACCGGTACATGTATCCTATTATCATCCTTCCACTGTATCAGATAAAGAATGTGTCCCAAATGGCATCCTATTCTCTACGTAGTGCACTGCTTTTGACCACTGTGTAGGGAAACGGGTGCCATTTTGGACACAAGCATAGCTATTAGCAGCTAAAGGCTTGTTCAGGAGGCTGTAGACTGTAGAGGATGGTAGCTAGCCGGTGAGGGTGAGGTGGATGTCCATCAGTGCAGTGTCACTTTTAAATCCAAGGAAGTGGAGGGATTCATTGTAATGGGATAAAGGAACGGTAGGCTATCTGTTCTGATCCATTACTGTCCTCCCTTCACCAGCCTCCACTGGTCTGTTTGTTTGTGTGTGTGTCAGTGTGTGCGTTATCTGTGGATAAACAGACTGACGTGAACAGAGCCTGCTTGGCTTCAATCACATGGAATCGAATTAGCATAATACACACATCCCCATCAAAATCCCTTTGTTTTTTAAAGGGCTCTATGCAAACGGAGCGACGAGGTGTAGTTTGTGTGGAGTTTTACGTAGCTCTACATAGTTATACAATCTTTTTGGATTTTTGGAACGGGCCGTATACGACGCTCTGTGGCTCTGTTTGTGTAGAGTGTGCGACAGGCTTAATGAGTGGGCTGTGTCTCAATCCACCGCATTCGTTGACGTCGGTCTTCTGCATCTGCGGTGGGAGGTGGCAGAGCTACAATGGTGTTTTTCAGACATCCTGAAAATCGGTCTGTAGCGTCCGACCGGTTTGGGCTACAAACTAATATGACCCCACCATCGAAAGGTGAGACTCTCACGAACACGTACAGTTGAAGTCGGAAGTTTACATACACCTTAGCCAAATACATTTAAACTCAGTTTTTCACAATTCCTTACATTTAATCCTAGTAAAAATTCCCTGTCTTAGGCCAGTTAGGATCACCACTTTATTTTAAGAATGTGAAATGTCAGAATAATAGTAGAGAGAATGATTTATTTCAGCTTTTATTTCTTTCATTACAGTCCCAGTGGGTCAGAAGTTTACATACACTCAATTAGTATTTGGTAGCATTGCCTTTAAATTGTTTAACTTGGGTCAAACGATTCGGGTAGCCTTCCACAAGCTTCCCACAATAAGTTGGTGAATTTTGGCCCATTCCTCCTGACAGAGCGGGTGTAACTGAGTCAGGTTTGTAGGCCTCCTTGCTCACACACGCTTGTCCAGTTCTGCCCACAAATGTTCTATAGGATTGAGGTCAGGGCTTTGTGATGGCCACTCTAATACCTTGACTTTGTAGTCCTTAAGCCATTTTCCTACAACTTTGGAAGTATGCTTAGGGTCATTGTCCATTTGGAAGACCCATTTGCAACCAAGCTGTAACCTTCTGACTGATGTTTTGAGATGTTGCTTCAATATATCCACATCATTTTCCTGCCTCATGATGCCATCTATTTTGTGAAGTTCACCAGCCCCTCCTGCAGCAAAGCACCCCCACAACATGATGCTGCCACCCCCGTGCTTCACGGTTGGGATGGTGTTCTTCGGCATGGTAATCCTTACTTTATCCCATCTATCTTTACAGCATGGTAATCCTTACTTTATACCATTACAATATGAATTACCTGGTAGCCTTTCTTGTTCCATATTGAACCTTTATGTATACATATATGAGTGTGTTTGTGTGTTTGTGTGAAAAAGACGCTGTCAGCCATCCATGCACTCGTTAATGAATTATTATCAATTTAAATGGTGAACGAGTGAATGTGTTGCTGCATGAAAACAAGGCTGACAAAACGTTAAAATGGGAAAGGGATGTAAAGCCAAACTATTTGACATGCTGTATCCCTTAACAACCCTGTCTCCCTGATACAACACACCAGAGTTTATAGTGTAGAAGGACCCTGTCTCTCTGATACAACACACCAGAGTTTATACTGTAGAAGGACCCTGTCTCCCTGTTACAACACACCAGAGTTTATACTGTAGAAGGACCCTGTCTCTCTGTTACAACACACCAGAGTTTATACTGTAGAAGGACCCTGTCTCCCTGATACAACACACCAGAGTTTATAGTGTAGAAGGACCCTGTCTCTCTGATACAACACACCAGAGTTTATACTGTAGAAGGACCCTGTCTCCCTGTTACAACACACCAGAGTTTATACTGTAGAAGGACCCTGTCTCCCTGTTACAACACACCAGAGTTATACTGTAGAAGGACCCTGTCTCTCTGTTACAACACACCAGAGTTTATAGTGTAGAAGGACCCTGTCTCCCTGTTACAACACACCAGAGTTTATACTGTAGAAGGACCCTGTCTCTCTGTTACAACACACCAGAGTTTATAGTGTAGAAGGACCCTGTCTCCCTGTTACAACACACCAGAGTTTATACTGTAGAAGGACCCTGTCTCTCTGTTACAACACACCAGAGTTTATACTGTAGAAGGACCCTGTCTCCCTGATACAACACACCAGAGTTTATACTGTAGAAGGACCCTGTCTCCCTGTTACAACACACCAGAGTTTATAGTGTAGAAGGACCCTGTCTCCCTGTTACAACACACCAGAGTTTATACTGTAGAAGGACCCTGTCTCTCTGTTACAACACACCAGAGTTTATACTGTAGAAGGACCCTGTCTCCCTGATACAACACACCAGAGTTTATACTGTAGAAGGACCCTGTCTCCCTGTTACAACACACCAGAGTTTATACTGTAGAAGGACCCTGTCTCCCTGTTACAACACACCAGAGTTTATACTGTAGAAGGACCCTGTCTCCCTGATACAACACACCAGAGTTTATACTGTAGAAGGACCCTGTCTCCCTGTTACAACACACCAGAGTTTATACTGTAGAAGGACCCTGTCTCCCTGTTACAACACACCAGAGTTTATACTGTAGAAGGACCCTGTCTCCCTGTTACAACACACCAGAGTTTATACTGTAGAAGGACCCTGTCTCCCTGATTACAACACACAGAGTTTATACTGTAGAAGGACCCTGTTCCCTTGATACACCACCAGAGTTTATACTGTAGAAGGACCCTGTCTCCCTGTTACAACACACCAGAGTTTATACTGTAGAAGGACCCTGTCTCCCTGTTACAACACACCAGAGTTTATACTGTAGAAGGACCCTGTCTCCCTGTTACAACACACCAGAGTTTATACTGTAGAAGGACCCTGTCTCCCTGTTACAACACACCAGAGTTTATACTGTAGAAGGACCCTGTCTCCCTGTTACAACACACCAGAGTTTATACTGTAGAAGGACCCTGTCTCCCTGTTACAACACACCAGAGTTTATACTGTAGAAGGACCCTGTAGAAGGACCCTGTCTCCCTGATACAACACACCAGAGTTTATACTGTAGAAGGACCCTGTCTCCCTGTTACAACACACCAGAGTTTATACTGTAGAAGGACCCTGTCTCCCTGTTACAACACACCAGAGTTTATACTGTAGAAGGACCCTGTCTCTCTGATACAACACACCAGAGTTTATACTGTAGAAGGACCCTGTCTCTCTGATACAACACACCAGAGTTTATACTGTAGAAGGACCCTGTCTCCCTGTTACAACACACCAGAGTTTATACTGTAGAAGGACCCTGTCTCCCTGTTACAACACACCAGAGTTTATACTGTAGAAGGACCCTGTCTCTCTGTTACAACACACCAGAGTTTATACTGTAGAAGGACCCTGTCTCTCTGTTACAACACACCAGAGTTTATACTGTAGAAGGACCCTGTCTCCCTGTTACAACACACCAGAGTTTATAGTGTAGAAGGACCCTGTCTCCTTGATACAACACACCAGAGTTTATAGTGTAGAAGGACCCTGTCTCTCTGTTACAACACACCAGAGTTTATACTGTAGAAGGACCCTGTCTCCCTGATACAACACACCAGAGTTTATACTGTAGAAGGACCCTGTCTCTCTGATACAACACACCAGAGTTTATACTGTAGAAGGACCCTGTCTCTCTGTTACAACACACCAGAGTTTATACTGTAGAAGGACCCTGTCTCCCTGATACAACACACCAGAGTTTATACTGTAGAAGGACCCTGTCTCCCTGATACAACACACCAGAGTTTATACTGTAGAAGGACCCTGTCTCTCTGTTACAACACACCAGAGTTTATACTGTAGAAGGACCCTGTCTCCTGTTACAACACACCAGAGTTTATACTGTAGAAGGACCCTGTCTCCCTGTTACAACACACCAGAGTTTATACTGTAGAAGGACCCTGTCTCCCTGATACAACACACCAGAGTTTATACTGTAGAAGGACCCTGTCTCTCCTGATACAACACACAGAGTTTATACTGTAGAAGGACCCTGTCTCCCTGTTACAACACACCAGAGTTTATACTGTAGAAGGACCCTGTCTCCCTGTTACAACACACCAGAGTTTATACTGTAGAAGGACCCTGTCTCCCTGTTACAACACACCAGAGTTTATACTGTAGAAGGACCCTGTCTCTCTGTTACAACACACCAGAGTTTATACTGTAGAAGGACCCTGTCTCCCTGATACAACACACCAGAGTTTATACTGTAGAAGGACCCTGTCTCCCTGATACAACACACCAGAGTTTATACTGTAGAAGGACCCTGTCTCCCTGTTACAACACACCAGAGTTTATACTGTAGAAGGACCCTGTCTCCCTGATACAACACACCAGAGTTTATACTGTAGAAGGACCCTGTCTCTCTGATACAACACACCAGAGTTTATAGTGTGGAAGGACCCTGTCTCCCTGATACAACACACCAGAGTTTATACTGTAGAAGGACCCTGTCTCTCTGATACAACACACCAGAGTTTATACTGTAGAAGGACCCTGTCTCCCTGATACAACACACCAGAGTTTATACTGTAGAAGGACCCTGTCTCCCTGTTACAACACACCAGAGTTTATACTGTAGAAGGACCCTGTCTCCCTGATACAACACACCAGAGTTTATACTGTAGAAGGACCCTGTCTCCCTGTTACAACACACCAGAGTTTATACTGTAGAAGGACCCTGTCTCCCTGTTACAACACACCAGAGTTTATAGTGTAGAAGGACCCTGTCTCTCTGATACAACACACCAGAGTTTATACTGTAGAAGGACCCTGTCTCCTCTGTTACAACACACCAGAGTTTATACTGTAGAAGGACCCTGTCTCCCTGTTACAACACACCAGAGTTTATACTGTAGAAGGACCCTGTCTCCCTGTTACAACACACCAGAGTTTATACTGTAGAAGGACCCTGTCTCTCTGATACAACACACCAGAGTTTATACTGTAGAAGGACCCTGTCTCTCTGTTACAACACACCAGAGTTTATAGTGTAGAAGGACCCTGTCTCCCTGATACAACACACCAGAGTTTATACTGTAGAAGGACCTGTCTCCCTGATACAACACACCAGAGTTTATACTGTAGAAGGACCCTGTCTCCCTGTTACAACACACCAGAGTTTATAGTGTAGAAGGACCCTGTCTCCCTGATACAACACACCAGAGTGTATACTGTAGAAGGACCCTGTCTCCCTGATACAACACACCAGAGTTTATACTGTAGAAGGACTCTGTCTCTCTGTTACAACACACCAGAGTTTATACTGTAGAAGGACCCTGTCTCCCTGTTACAACACACCAGAGTTTATACTGTAGAAGGACTCTGTCTCTCTGTTACAACACACCAGAGTTTATACTGTAGAAGGACCCTGTCTCCCTGTTACAACACACCAGAGTTTATACTGTAGAAGGACCCTGTCTCTCTGTTACAACACACCAGAGTTTATACTGTAGAAGGACCCTGTCTCCCTGATACAACACACCAGAGTTTATACTGTAGAAGGACCCTGTCTCTCTGTTACAACACACCAGAGTTTATACTGTAGAAGGACCCTGTCTCTCTGTTACAACACACCAGAGTTTATACTGTAGAAGGACCCTGTCTCCCTGATACAACACACCAGAGTTTATACTGTAGAAGGACCCTGTCTCCCTGTTACAACACACCAGAGTTTATAGTGTAGAAGGACCCTGTCTCCCTGATACAACACACCAGAGTTTATACTGTAGAAGGACCCTGTCTCTCTGTTACAACACACCAGAGTTTATAGTGTAGAAGGACCCTGTCTCCCTGTTACAACACACCAGAGTTTATACTGTAGAAGGACCCTGTCTCCCTGTTACAACACACCAGAGTTTATACTGTAGAAGGACCCTGTCTCCCTGATACAACACACCAGAGTTTATACTGTAGAAGGACCCTGTCTCCCTGTTACAACACACCAGAGTTTATACTGTAGAAGGACCCTGTCTCCCTGTTACAACACACCAGAGTTTATACTGTAGAAGGACCCTGTCTCCCTGATACAACACACCAGAGTTTATAGTGTAGAAGGACCCTGTCTCTCTGATACAACACACCAGAGTTTATACTGTAGAAGGACCCTGTCTCCCTGATACAACACACCAGAGTTTATACTGTAGAAGGACCCTGTCTCCCTGTTACAACACACCAGAGTTTATACGGTAGAAGGACCCTGTCTCTCTGTTACAACACACCAGAGTTTATAGTGTAGAAGGACCCTGTCTCCCTGTTACAACACACCAGAGTTTATACTGTAGAAGGACCCTGTCTCTCTGTTACAACACACCAGAGTTTATAGTGTAGAAGGACCCTGTCTCCCTGATACAACACACCAGAGTTTATACTGTAGAAGGACCCTGTCTCCCTGTTACAACACACCAGAGTTTATACTGTAGAAGGACCCTGTCTCCCTGATACAACACACCAGAGTTTATACTGTAGAAGGACCCTGTCTCCCTGATACAACACACCAGAGTTTATAGTGTAGAAGGACCCTGTCTCCCTGATACAACACACCAGAGTTTATACTGTAGAAGGACCCTGTCTCCCTGATACAACACACCAGAGTTTATAGTGTAGAAGGACCCTGTCTCCCTGTTACAACACACCAGAGTTTATACTGTAGAAGGACCCTGTCTCTCTGATACAACACACCAGAGTTTATACTGTAGAAGGACCCTGTCTCCCTGTTACAACACACCAGAGTTTATACTGTAGAAGGACCCTGTCTCTCCTGTTACAACACACCAGAGTTTATACTGTAGAAGGACCCTGTCTCTCTGTTACAACACACCAGAGTTTATACTGTAGAAGGACCCTGTCCTCCCTGTTACAACACACCAGAGTTTATACTGTAGAAGGACCCTGTCTCCTGTTACAACACACCAGAGTTTATACTGTAGAAGGACCCTGTCTCCCTGTTACAACACCAGAGTTTATACTGTAGAAGGACCCTGTCTCCCTGTTACAACACACCAGAGTTTATACTGTAGAAGGACCCTGTCTCTCTGTTACAACACACCAGAGTTTATACTGTAGAAGGACCCTGTCTCTCTGTTACAACACACCAGAGTTTATACTGTAGAAGGACCCTGTCTCCCTGTTACAACACACCAGAGTTTATACTGTAGAAGGACCCTGTCTCCCTGTTACAACACACCAGAGTTTATACTGTAGAAGGACCCTGTCTCTCTGATACAACACACCAGAGTTTATACTGTAGAAGGACCCTGTCTCTCTGTTACAACACACCAGAGTTTATACTGTAGAAGGACCCTGTCTCTCTGTTACAACACACCAGAGTTTATAGCTGTAAGAAGGACCCTGTCTCCCTGTTACAACACACCAGAGTTTATACTGTAGAAGGACCCTGTCTCTCTGTTACAACACACCAGAGTTTATACTGTAGAAGGACCCTGTCTCCCTGATACAACACACCAGAGTTTATACTGTAGAAGGACCCTGTCTCCCTGTTACAACACACCAGAGTTTATACTGTAGAAGGACCCTGTCTCCCTGTTACAACACACCAGAGTTTATACTGTAGAAGGACCCTGTCTCTCCTGTACAACACACCAGAGTTTATACTGTAGAAGGACCCTGTCTCCCTGTTACAACACACCAGAGTTTATACTGTAGAAGGACCCTGTCTCCCTGTATACAACACACCAGAGTTTATACTGTAGAAGGACCCTGTCTCCCTGTTACAACACACCAGAGTTTATACTGTAGAAGGACCCTGTCTCCCTGTTACAACACACCAGAGTTTATACTGTAGAAGGACCCTGTCTCCCTGTTACAACACACCAGAGTTTATACTGTAGAAGGACCCTGTCTCCCTGATACAACACACCAGAGTTTATACTGTAGAAGGACCCTGTCTCCCTGTTACAACACACCAGAGTTTATACTGTAGAAGGACCCTGTCTCCCTGTTACAACACACCAGAGTTTATACTGTAGAAGGACCCTGTCTCTCTGATACAACACACCAGAGTTTATACTGTAGAAGGACCCTGTCTCCTGTTACAACACACCAGAGTTTATACTGTAGAAGGACCCTGTCTCTCTGATACAACACACCAGAGTTTATACTGTAGAAGGACCCTGTCTCTCTGATTACAACACACCAGAGTTTATACTGTAGAAGGACCCTGTCTCCCTGTATACAACACACCAGAGTTTATACTGTAGAAGGACCCTGTCTCCCTGATACAACACACCAGAGTTTATAGCTGTAGAAGGACCCTGTCTCCTCTGTTACAACACACCAGAGTTTATACTGTAGAAGGACCCTGTCTCTCTGTTACAACACACCAGAGTTTATACTGTAGAAGGACCCTGTCTCCCTGATACAACACACCAGAGTTTATACTGTAGAAGGACCCTGTCTCCCTGTTACACACACAGAGTTCTACTTGTAGAAGGACCCTGTCTCTCTGATACAACACACCAGAGTTATACTGTAGAATGACCCTGTCTCTCTGATTACCAACACACCAGAGTTTATACTGTAGAAGGACCCTGTCTCCCTGTTACAACACACCAGAGTTTATACTGTAGAAGGACCCTGTCTCCCTGTTACAACACACCAGAGTTTATACTGTAGAAGGACCCTGTCTCTCTGATTACAACACACCAGAGTTTATACTGTAGAAGGACCCTGTCTCCCTGATTACAACACACCAGAGTTTATACTGTAGAAGGACCCTGTCTCCCTGATACAACACACCAGAGTTTATACTGTAGAAGGACCCTGTCTCCCTGTTACAACACACCAGAGTTTATACTGTAGAAGGACCCTGTCTCCCTGATACAACACACCAGAGTTTATACTGTAGAAGGACCCTGTCTCCCTGTTACAACACACCAGAGTTTATACTGTAGAAGGACCCTGTCTCCCTGATACAACACACCAGAGTTTATACTGTAGAAGGACCCTGTCTCCCTGTTACAACACACCAGAGTTTATACTGTAGAAGGACCCTGTCTCCCTGATACAACACACCAGAGTTTATACTGTAGAAGGACCCTGTCTCCCTGATACAACACACCAGAGTTTATACTGTAGAAGGACCCTGTCTCCCTGATTACAACACACCAGAGTTTATACTGTAGAAGGACCCTGTCTCCTGATACAACACACCAGAGTTTATACTGTAGAAGGACCCTGTCTCCCTGTTACAACACACCAGAGTTTATACTGTAGAAGGACCCTGTCTCCCTGATACAACACACCAGGTTTATACTGTAGAAGGACCCCTGTCTCCCTGTTACAACACACCAGAGTTTATACTGTAGAAGGACCCTGTCTCCCTGATACAACACACCAGAGTTTATACTGTAGAAGGACCCTGTCTCCTGTTACAACACACCAGAGTTTATACTGTAGAAGGACCCCTGTCTCTCTGTTACAACACACCAGAGTTTATACTGTAGAAGGACCCTGTCTCCCTGATACAACACACCAGAGTTTATACTGTAGAAGGACCCTGTCTCTCCTGATACAACACACCAGAGTTTATACTGTAGAAGGACCCTGTCTCCCTGATAACAACACACCAGAGTTTATACTGTAGAAGGACCCTGTCTCCCTGTTACAACACACCAGAGTTTATACTGTAGAAGGACCCTGTCTCCCTGTTACAACACACCAGAGTTTATACTGTAGAAGGACCCTGTCTCTCCTGTTACAACACACCAGAGTTTATACTGTAGAAGGACCCTGTCTCTCTGTTACAACACACCAGAGTTTATACTGTAGAAGACCCACTGTCTCTCTGCTACAACACACCAGAGTTTATACTGTAGAAGGACCCTGTCTCCCTGTTACAAACACACCAGAGTTTATACTGTAGAAGGACCCTGTCTCCTGATACCACACACAGAGTTTAACGTGTAGAAGGACCCTGTCTCCCTGTTACAACACCACCAGAGTTTATAGTGTAGAAGGACCCTGTCTCCCTGTTACAACACACCAGAGTTTATACTGTAGAAGGACCCTGTCTCCCTGTTACAACACGACCAGAAGTTTATACTGTAGAAGGACCCTGTCATCCCTGATACACACACCAGAGTTTATACTGTAGAAGGACCCTGTCTCCCTGTTACAACACACCAGAGGTTTATACTGTAGAAGGACCCTGTCTCCTCTGTTTAAAACACAACCAGAGTTTATACTGTAGAAGGACCCTGTCTCTCTTGATACAACACACCAGAGTTTATACTGTAGAAGGACCCTGTCTCCCCTGATACAACACACCAGAGTTTATACTGTAGAAGGACCCTGTCTCCCTGTTACAACACACCAGAGTTTATACTGTAGAAGGACCCTGTCTCTCTGTTACAACACACCAGAGTTTATAGTGTAGAAGGACCCTGTCTCCCTGTTACAACACACCAGAGTTTATAGTGTAGAAGGACCCTGTCTCCCTGATACAACACACCAGAGTTTATACTGTAGAAGGACCCTGTCTCCCTGTTACAACACACCAGAGTTATACTGTAGAAGGACCCTGTCTCCCTGTTACAACACACCAGAGTTTATAGTGTAGAAGGACCCTGTCTCCCTGATACAACACACCAGAGTTTATACTGTAGAAGGACCCTGTCTCCCTGTTACAACACACCAGAGTTTATACTGTAGAGGGACCCTGTCTCCCTGATACAACACACCAGAGTTTATACTGTAGAAGGACCCTGTCTCCCTGTTACAACACACCAGAGTTTTATACTGTAGAAGGACCCTGTCTCCTGTTACAAACACACCAGAGTTTATACTGTAGAAGGACCCTGTCTCCCTGTACAACACACCAGAGTTTATACTGTAGAAGGACCCTGTCTCCTGATACAACACACCAGAGTTTATACTGTAGAAGGACCCTGTCTCCCTGTACAACACACCA
>NW_024059276.1:0-38251 GCF_016432855.1 Salvelinus namaycush | reverse complement strand
CTGTCACAGAACTATAGATGCAAGGAAGGATTATCCAAGAAATCACAATTCTAGTTTTATCTACATTTTGAAGATATACAGTGGTTGTTAATATTTGCATTGTTTCAACCAATGGTGTAAAACACGTTGGCACGTTGGTTTGTTGTGTTGCAACACAATCTCACACTCAATTCGTGCAAATATGTACGAAAAGTATTTTGCATATTTCAAGCACTTTTGTGCGTTTTTGTGTGAAAAGATATGCATTTTTGTGCTACTTAATACGTAGGAAAAGACACTCATTTTTGTACGACTTCATTCATTGGAACAAACTTTTTCGGGGTCAAACTTTGGAACAATCTTTTGAAAGTTATTTGAGCAATGCTTGATGAGCAGCTGTCTATTTTTTGTCCAACATTTTTATATAAAAGACCAAACGTGATAACAACCAAATATTGTTAATCAACCAGGTTCTCGCCAAAATAATTATATTATAATAGAAGCCTTACATTGTTTTTAAATTTTTATTAACACCTATAACCTTTTCTATGCTTGTTTTCTCTTAATTCTTCAGGATTCTGGTGTATTTGGAGTCAGATAGACCCTTTGTGTTCATGTAGGCATCAGTAGGCCTATAGAATTTTCTTCATAACGCATTTCTTAATTTATTCTTTAACTTCTTAGGGCTACAATTGTCTTTATTTATTTATTCTTTAAGGGTTTTTCTTTATTTTTACTAATTTCTACATTGTAGAATAATGGTGAAGACATCAAAACTTTGAAAAAACACCTATGGAATCATGTGGTAACCAAAAAAGTGTTAAACAAATCAAAATATATTTTAAATTTGAGATTCTTCCAAGATGCCACTCTTTGTCTTGATGACAGCTTTGCACACTCTTGGCATTCTCTCAACCAGCTTCATGAGGTAATCACCTGGAATGACATGATGCCAGACGATAGGATGGAAATTCCCTCCTCCGACTTTGCGTATCATCATCACCATCTGCAAACAGTAGCAGACAAAATTCCAGCTGTGGACACAGACGCTCCCATCCTCCTGATCTTAGGACGAGACATCTTAAGGCTACACAAGGTGCAAGAGCAAATCAATGGGCCCCACGACATTCCTTATGCATAGCGACTCGGCCTCGGGTGTGTCATCGTGGGTGAGGTCTGTCTTGGAACGGCTCACCGACCAGCCAGTGTTAATGTGTTCAAGACAAACATACTTCAAAATGGTCGCACATCCTATCCGAGCCCTTGCCCTGACTTCATCCAGGTGAAAGAGAACTTCAACAGCATTGCTCAAAAACACATCTCTCTCTCTACAGTGCACTCGAGAGATCCAAGCACAACTGTGGACACAGACAGCCTGGGATGTTCCGTGTTTGACGAAACACAAGACGATGATAAACCAGCACCATCAGTGGAGGACAAAGCCTTCTTGGACATTATGGACGAACAGGTTTTCCAGGATGATGGAAACAACTGGGTGGCTCCACTACCCTTTCGCCCCACTAGACCTTCCTAATAACAGGGAGCAGGCCATGGACCGTCTCACATCACTTCGCAAGACTTTAGACAAAAAGCCTGAAATGAAAGTAATTTTATTCTTCATGCAAAAGATGCTGGATAACGACCAAGTCAAACCTTCTCCGCCATTAGAGGGAGACAAAGAACGCTGGTATCTGCCCATATTTGGTGTTTACTATCCACAAGCGCCTGAACAAATTAGAGTGGTGTTTGACTCCAGTGCTAAGACGTTCTGCTCAGTGGTTCAGACTTAAACAACACACTCTTGGGCGTCCTAATGCGCTTCCGCGAGGATTGCATTGCACTAACGGCAGATGTGTAACAAATGTTTTACTGTTTTGGTGTATGTGAGGATCACATAAATTACTTAAGGTTTCTCTGGTATGAAGACAACACTCCAGATAGAAACATAACTGAGTACAGGATGAAAGTGCAGGTGTTTGGGAACAGCCCCTCACCAGCCATCTACTGCATGAGACGAGCAGCTCTACAGGGTGAGAAGGAACACGGGTCAAAACCCAAGCAATATGTAGTGAGGAACTTCTACGTCGATGATGGTCTGACATCAGTAGCTACTACAGAAGAAGCTATCAACATTCTAAGAAAAACACAAGCAATGTTAGCGGAGTCCAAAATGAAACAACACAAGATTGCATCCAATAGCAAAACAGTTATGGAAGCCTTCCCCATGGAGGACCGTGCTAAAGACTTAAAAGACCTGGACCCTGGAGTGGATCCTCTCCACTTTCAACGGAGCCTTGGACTTTCCTGAAACCTGGAAACAGACAGCTTCACATTCCAGGTGTCCCACAATGAGAAGCCTTTTACGCGGAGAGGCATCCTGTCCACAGTGCATAGTCTTTATGACCCCCTTGGGTTCGTGGCTCCAATAACAATGCAAGGTAAAGCCTTAATTAGAGAACTCTCTTCTGACCAGAGTGAGTGGGATGCCTCCCTTCCCACAGAAAAATAAGAGGAATCGAAAATGTGGAAGGAATCTTTGATGGAGTTGGAACATCTGTATATTCAGCAGACCTACATCCCAGTCTCCTTGTCTACCACTCAAAGAAGAGAGCTGCACATCTTCTCGGATGCCTCTACAGTAGCCATAGGAACGGTAGCCTACCTGAGAGTTATTGACTCGGAAAGGTCAATGCCATGTTGGATTTATCTTGGGGAAATCAAATTGGGCCCCTCGACCGGCCCACACTATCCCACGCCTAGAACTGTGTGCGGCTGTGCTAGCTGTTGAGATGTATGAACTGATCAGAGACGAAATGGACATTGATGTAAATGCGTCCAAGTTCTACACAGACAGTAAGATAGTTCTCGGTTACATCCACAATGGTCACCAAAAGATTCTATGTGTATGTTGCCAATAGGGTAACTCGCATCAGGAAGTCTACCCATCCAGATCAGTGGGTGTTATGTAAACACTGACAGCAATCCAGCAGATCATGCAACCAGGCCGTACTAGCTGCACTCTTAAACAGGTCCACCTTTCTGACCCAAGCAAACTAAAGTGAGCCTGAGAACATCAATTTTGACCTTGTAGAGCCTCACGCAGATGCAGAGATTCGACCAGATGTCACAGCCTTCGCCACTAAGGTTTCTGGAGCTCAACGTGGCTCTCATCGCTTTGAGAGGTTCTCAAGCTGGAAAGCTCTCAATCGAGCCACAGCACGACTCATTCATCTTGCCAGATCCTTCCATGAAGGTGCGGACAACACCAACTGCAGAGGCTGCAGGACTGTAATAAACCATGCAGTACAAGTGAGTTGTAGCAAACGTCTGGTCTCTGGTATCATCCACAAGTGTGTCACCTGCCGCAAAGTTAGAGGGAGGTTTACTTGACCAAAAGATGGCTGACGTGCAGGCAGACGCACATCTGAACCACCATTCACCAGCGTTGGACTTGATGTGTTTGGACCATGGAATGTCATAACTCGTCGCACTAGAGGTCAGGCCAGGTCACAGTTGAAATGAGAACTTGTTCTCAACTGGCTTACCTGGTTAAATAAAGGTGAAATACAAATAAATAAAAGAGGTGGTTGTGCAGACTCCAAGAGCTGGGCGGTACTCTTTACATGTATATCTACTAGAGCAGTCCATATTGAGCTCATCGAATCCATGCTTCATCAGCACACTGAGGCATTTTTTCTCTATCCGTGGTCCAGCAAAAGTGCTACGCTCTGATCGAGGTTCAAACTTTATAGGTGCCTGCAGGGAGTTGGAATCGAAACAAATGACTCAGCACTGACTAAATACCTCTCAGACAAGGGATGTACTTGGATATTTAATCCCCCACACCCGTCTCATATGGGTGGTTCTTGGGAGAGTATCATCGGGGTTGCCAGACGTATCTTAAATTCTATGCTGTTCAGACGGGCACGCCTAGTCCCACACATGAGGTCTTGAGCGCTCTTACGTCTGAAGTTATGGCAATAACCAATGCGAGACCCTTAGTGTCAGTGTCAACCGACCCTGACATGCATGCCATTCTCACACCCTCAATGTTACTGACACAAAAGACCAGCACTTCCTCAGCCCTTCTGGATACTTCAGCATGAACGACCTTCATGGAAAACAGTGGAAGCAAGTCCAGTGTCCCGCTGACACCTTTTGGAAAAGGTGGGGACAGGAGTACCTGACAACGCTGCAGAGACGTAGAAAAGGACACATGTAAAAGTGGGAGATGTTGTCTTATTGAAAGACAGTCAGGCACACAGAAATGACTGGCCAGTCGGGCTTGTGGTCAAAACCTTTCCCAGTACCGACAAAAAGGTTAGGAAAGTAGAACTAAAAATTGTCAAGCAAGGGGCTGCTAAGGTGTTTCTGAGACCAATCTCAGAGATTGTTGTTCTTCTTGTTGAAGCATCCTAGAGACAAAATATAAAATAAAGAAAGGACATTATTTGTTTCTTGATACATGTTTAATTTCATAGTGGCACAATTTCTATAAACCAGGCGGGGGAAGTGTGTGTCACGTTCCTGACCTGTTTTCTCTTGTTTTGTATGTCTTTATTGGTCAGGGCGTGAGTGTTGGGTGGGCAGTCTATGTTTTCTATTTCTATGTTGGGTTTTGTGTTCGGCCTGGTATGATTCTCAATTAGAGACAGGTGTGTATCGTTTGTCTCTGATTGAGAGTCATACTAAGGCAGCCAGGGTTTCACTGGTGGTTTGTGGGTGTTTGTTTCCTGTGTTAGCGTTTGGGCCACACAGGACTGTTGCAGGTTAGTCACGTTTGGGTTTTTGTTAATTTGTAGTGTCTTGTTGATGTTTCATTAAAATATGAACTCTTACCAATCCGCATCTTGGTCCGATCCATGCTCCTCCTCGTCTGAGGAGGAGAACGACATTGACAGCCGTCACAGAAACACCCACCAAACCAGGACCAAGCGGATTGGAGAAGGACGGCAAGAACCAAAGCAATGGAGAGAAGAGGAATGGACTTGGGAGGAGATCCTAGGACGGTAAAGGACCCTGGGCACAGCCAGTGGAGTGTCGCCGCCCCAAAGCGGAGCTGGAGGCAGCGAAAGCGGAGAGGCGGCATTATGAGGCGCTTGCAAGGCAGAGTGGCTTGGAAACCCGAGAGGCTCACCCAAAAATTTCTTGGGGGGGGGCTAAGGGGTAGTGTGGCGAAGCCGGGTAGGATACCTGAGCCAACTCCCCGTGCTTACCGTGGAGTGAGAGGGCGTCGTACTGGTCAGACACCGTGTTATGCGGTAAAGCGCACGGTGTCCCCAGTACGCGTGCTTAGCCCAGTGCGGGCTATTCCACCTTGCCGCACTGGGAGGGCTAGGTTGGGCATCGAGCCGGATGTCATGAAGCCGGCCCAACGTATCTGGCCTCCAGTACGTCTCCTCGGGCCGGCGTACATGGCACCAGCCTTACAGGTGGTGTCCCCGGTTCGCCTGCATAGCCCAGTGCGGGTTATTCCACCTCGCCGCACTGGCAGGGCTACGGGTGTAACGGCTCTCTTTCGGTGAGTGAGTAGACCAAGGCGCAGCGGGTTGTGAATACATAATGACTTTATTAAACAAGACGGGAAAAAACACGAAAACACTATAACAAACTAAACTTGATAACCTACAAAATAATAAACGATGAAGACAGACCTAAACTACGAACTTACATGAAACGAAGAACACATGAACAGGAACGACCGAAAGAACGAGACGAGACAGTACCGTGTGGTGCAACAAACACAGACACAGCGACAATCACCCACCAACAAGCAGTGAGAACAACCTACCTTAATATGACTCTCAATTAGAGGAAAACGCAAAACACCTGCCTCTAATTAAGAGCCATACCAGGCAACCCAAAACCAACATAGAAACGGAAAACATAGACTGCCCACCCAAAACTCACGCCCTGACCATCACACACATACAAAACAGAAAACAGGTCAGGAACGTGACAGAACCCCCCCCTCAAGGTGCGAACGCCGGGCGCACCAGCACAAAGTCCAGGGGAGGGTCTGGGTGGGCATCTGACCACGAGCCATTAGAGCCGCCCGTCTGTCCCGAGCCGTTAGAGCCGTCCGTCAGTCAGGAGCCGCTAGAGCCGTCCGTCAGTCAGGAGCTGCCAGAGCCGCCAGCCAGTCAGGAGCTGCCAGAGGACGCCAGCCAGTCAGGAGCTGCCAGAGACGCCAGCCAGTCAGGAGCTGCCAGAGACGCCAGCCAGTCAGGAGCTGCCAGAGACGCCAGCCAGTCAGGAGCTGCCAGAGACGCCAGCCAGTCAGGAGCTGCCAGAGACGCCAGCCAGTCAGGAGCTGCCAGAGACGCCAGACAGTCATGAGCTGCCCTACGGTCATGAGCTGCCCTACAGTCATGAGCTGCCCTACAGTCATGAGCTGCCCTACAGTCATGAGCTGCCCTACAGTCATGAGCTGCCCTACAGTCATGAGCTGCCCTACAGTCATGAGCTGCCCTCCAGTCATGAGCTGCCCTCCAGTCATGAGCTGCCCTCCAGTCATGAGCTGCCCTACAGTCATGAGCTGCCCTCCAGTCATGAGCTGCCCTCCAGTCATGAGCTGCCCTCCAGTCATGAGCTGCCCTACAGTCATGAGCTGCCCTACAGTCATGAGCTGCCACTCAGTCATGAGCTGCCACTCAGTCATGAGCTGCCACTCATCCTGGTGCTGCTGCCCCTTATCCCGGAGCTGCTGCCCCTTATCCCGGAGCTGCTGCCCTTATCCCGGAGCTGCTGCCCCTTATCCCGGAGCTGCTGCCCCTTATCCCGGTGCTGGCCCTTATCCCGATGCTGCCCCTTCATTTAGGTGGGTTGAGTTGGAGGGTGGTCATTGGGAGGGGGATACGGAAGCGGGGAGTGACTATGGTGGGGTGGGGACCTCGCCCAGAGCCTGAGCCACCACCGTGGTCAGATGCCCACCCAGACCCTCCCCTAGACTTTGTGCTGGTGCGCCCGGAGTTCGCACCTTAAGGGGGGGGTTATGTCACGTTCCTGACCTGTTTTCTCTTGTTTTGTATGTCTTTATTGGTCAGGGCGTGAGTGTTGGGTGGGCAGTCTATGTTTTCTATTTCTATGTTGGGTTTTGTGTTCGGCCTGGTATGATTCTCAATTAGAGACAGGTGTGTATCGTTTGTCTCTGATTGAGAGTCATACTAAGGCAGCCAGGGTTTCACTGGTGGTTTGTGGGTGTTTGTTTCCTGTGTTAGCGTTTGGGCCACACAGGACTGTTGCAGGTTAGTCACGTTTGGGTTTTTGTTAATTTGTAGTGTCTTGTTGATGTTTCATTAAAATATGAACTCTTACCAATCCGCATCTTGGTCCGATCCATGCTCCTCCTCGTCTGAGGAGGAGAACGACATTGACAGCCGTCACAGTGTGCTGCCATTCTGTTAGAATAGAACAACAGATTATTTTATTACAGTGGTTAAAATGGATTTTCATTGTGTTCCATGGTGTTTATCGGCCCCTATTGGAGTTTTCTGGTACTTAGACTGTACGGAAACAGGAAGTAGATTAGAGTAGTCGTTCTGCACGCATAGAAGCAGCTAAGAACAATGCCACGGTGCTGTTTTTTCAGTGCAGTTATTTCTTGTCACGCTTCAGCCTCGGAAAATATTTGTTTGTAAATTCGATTCAAGCATATTGCTAGTGATGATAATATTGTTATTGATAGAATTGCTTACTTATCAATGTTAGTTGGTTGCATTTACTCACACAAATTGCCTTTCATGTATGCCGTCAGCTGTATTAGTTTGCTCGTGTGTCATGTAAACGAATTGTAAAACATACAATACTGTAGTTTTGTTACTGTTTCTAGTGTAATATGCTTTGTTATTGTACAGAGGTGTTTGCACATTTTTAGAGTAATGAAAGGAGTTGGGTAATTGGCTATCTGGTTTGGTATCATGCCAGATACATGGTACCTTGGCACGTGCTTTGTATTTAAACGTTTTCAATATATTCATTCAAGAAAAGTCAGCCTTGGGAGTTTTATTTTAGACTTAGTTATTAGCTATCTGAATAGAGAGACTGAAATGAATGAAATACCCGAATCCTCAGCTATGTTCAATGTTCAGCAATTTCCAGTGACAAATGCTCAGTCTGAAGCCTTTAGGCTATGGTTTTCACAGCCCTATAGTAATAATACAAGTTATATCATCTAAAAAAGGTGTATTTACAACATATTTATAACATGTTGGGCAAAGTGGTATAGGAGAGTCTGACATGACCCCTAACTTGAGTTCAGTCTTCACCAATGAGAACCATAGCTTCGTATTTCATGACTGGGAAAGGCCTCGATTCTACCCATATGATGTGGATCATTGTCAGGTTATTTGATACAGTGCACTCTGAAAGTTTTCAGACCCCTTGACTTTTTCCATATTTTGTTAAATTACACGTTATTCTAAAATCAATTAAAAAATTAAATCGTAATTTATCTACAAAAACACCCCACAATGACAAAGTGAAAACAAGTTTTTAGGCATTTTGCAAATGTATTAAAAATAAAAACAGAAATACCAAGACTTCCGAGAGCTGGCCGCCCGGCCAAACTGAGCAATCTGGGGAGAAAGCCCTTGGTCATGAAGGTGACCAAGAACTCGAAAGTCATTCTGACAGAGCTCCAGAGTTCCTCTGTGGAGATGGGAGAACCTTCCAGAAGGACAACCATCTCTGCAGCACTCCACCGATCAGGCCATTATGGTAGAGTGGCCAGACAGAGGCCACTCCCCAGTAAAAGGCACATGACAGCCAGCTTGGAATTTGCCAAAAGGCACCTAAATGAATAAGACCATGAGAAACAAGATGATCTGATCTGATGAAACCAAGTTTGAACTCTTTGGCCTGAATGCCAAGCGTCACTTCTGGAGGAAACCTGGCACCATCCCTACGGTGAAGCAGGGTGGTGGCAGCTTCATATTGTGGGGATGTTTTTCAGCTGCAGAGACTGGGAGACTAGTCAGGATCAAGGGAAAGATGAACAAAGCAAAGTACAGAGAGACCCTTAATGAAAACCTGCTCCAGAGCGCTCAGGATCTCGGACTGGGGCTTAGGTATACCTTCCAATAGGACAACCACCCTAACCACACAGGCCAAGACAACACAGGAGTGGCTTCAGGACAAGTCTCTGAATGTCCTTGAATTGCCTGGCCAGAGCCTGGACTTGAACCGATCGAACATCTCTGGAGAGACCTGAAAATAGCTGTGCAGCGATGCTACCCATCCAACTTGGCAGAGCTTGAGAGGATCTGCAGAGAAAAATGGGAGAAACTCTACAAATACAGGTGTGCCAAGCCTGTAGCGTCATACCCATGAAGACTCGAGGCTGTAATCGGTGCCAAATGTGCTTCAACAACGTACTGAGTAAAGGGTCTTAATACTTATGTAAATGTGATATTTCAGTTTCAAATTTGAAATACATTTTCAAACATTTCTCGAAACCTGTTTTTGTTTTGTTGTTATGGGGAATTGTGTGTAGAATAATGAGACAACAACAAAAAACTACGCTCAGGAAATATTTTTTTGTTTTTTTGGGGTAGGCACAAAACTCCTGCCATACTTCCATTAGTTTTTATCTTTACCAGCACTGGTTACCTTCAGATGAGTCCTGTGACATTAATGGGGGGTTTAGAGCAAAATGAGAATCTCCCTTTTCCACAGTGGGGTCACATTAGTTTGTAGCCCAAAAGGTTTGGACGCTACAAACAGAAGTTGGCACATTGATGGTACCGACATCAGACAAGTCCTGTGACACTTGGGGGTCGTAGAGCAAAAGGGAGAACATCATCATATCGTGTAAGTCTCCCCTTTCCATAGAGTGGTCATTTTCCCCATCAGGAGACTGAAAATATTTGGCATGGGTCCCCAGATCCTCAAAAAGTTCTACAGCTGCACCACAGAGAGCATCCTGACCGCTTGCATCACTTCCTGGTATGGCAACTGCTCTGCATCTGACCATAAGGCGCAACAGAGGGTAGCACATACGGCCCAGTACATCAAGCTTCCTGCTATGCAGGACCTACATACTAGGCGGTGTCAGAGGAAAGGCCAAGAAATTGTCAAAGACTTTAGACACCTAAGTCATAGACTGTCATCTCTGCTCCTGCACGGCAAGCGCTACTGTACTGGACCTCCACGTCTAGGACCAAAAGGCTCCTTAACAGATTCTACCCCCAAGCCATAAGACTGCTGAACAATTAATAAAATGGTAGAGTGGACTATTTACAGCAAACCCCCCCCCCCCCCCCCCCCCCATTTGTTTTTACACTGCTGCTATTCGCTCTTTATTATCTGTGCATAATCACTTTACCCCTACCTACATTTTTTTTATTTCACCTTTATTTAACCAGGTAGGCAAGTTGAGAACAAGTTCTCATTTACAATTGCGACCTGGTAAAAGATAAAGCAAAGCAGTTCGACACATACAACAACACAGAGTTACACATGGAGTAAAACAAACATACAGTCAATAATACAGTAGAAAAATAAGTCTATATACAATGTGAGCAAATGAGGTGAGATAAGGGAGGTGAAGGCAAAAAAAAAGGCCATGGTGGCGAAGTAAATACAATATAGCAAGTGAAACACTGGAATGGTTGATTTGCAGTGGAAGAATGTGCAAAGTAGAGATAGAAATAATGGGGTGCAAAGGAGCAAAATAAATATATAAATACAGTAGGGAAAGAGGTAGTTGTTTGGGCTAAATTATAGATGGGCTATGTACAGGTGCAGTAATCGGTGAGCTGCTCTGACATCTGGTCCTTACAGCTAGTACATGAACAAAGTACCTCGACTAACCTGTACCCCCACACATTGACTCGGTACCGGTACCCCCTGTATATAGCCTCGTTATTTTATTGTGCTACTTTTTATAATTTTTTACTCTAGAATATTTGTTCAACATTTTCTTAACTCTATCTTGAACTGCATTGTTGGTTAAGGTTTTGTAAGTAAGCATTTCACGGTAAGGTTGTACCTGTTGTATTCGGCGCATGCGATAAATCAAGTTTGATTTGATTTAATATTACAAACCGTTTGGACATTACAGACTTTTTCGGGAGAAAACAGATTTGTTTTGTGAGAAGACCAATTTGGTCTGACAAACAACGCTCTAGCTCTGCCACCTTTCACCGCAGATGCAGAAGTCCAACACGGAAGTGCAACATCGGTGGATGCTGTAGATATCTCCAGCTGAAACTGACGGGTTTTGATGGGGATCTTTTCATTATGTTACTTAATAACTTCTTCACCACACATCATTATGATTCACACCTGGACTCCATTACCTTCATCATTTCCTCCCCTTAATATGTCACTCCCAGGTTCACTCATCAGTTGGTACTGTTCTTGTGTATCTACCTTCAGCCTTCTGTTTGTGTCGTGTTCTTGGTTTTGTGTTTTATTAAAACATTTCACCTGCACCTGCTTCCAACCCTAATCTAGCGTACCTGATTAATTAGCTGGTTGATAAACTGAATCAGGTTAGTTACAACTACAGAAGGGTAGTTCTCCAGGAACAGCGTTGGAGAGCCCTGACCTGAACAGTGATTATCATTTTTGTATTAAACTCTTTACTTAGACAGGAGTTACGGTTCTCAAATTGGCATTCAAATAGTTTATATGTTGTATTTCCCTTTTGTACCTGTGTCGAACTGAACTGTATTGTCTGTCTACTTAAAAAACCTGTGAAAAAAATGTAAATGTATTTTGTACACATTTTCAAAATGTCGTTCTTGTCTAAACCCAATGAGAGTTGATTTACAATATTGAGCAGTCTTATCCAACCGTCAGAGGGGATTCACATTAAACTTGTTGCCGATCAGTCTCATGGTAATTCTACTTTATGTTTAGGTATTCTTGTTTTCTTTCTTTGTGTAATTTATTTTGAATATGTTTTTGTACTTTGTGAGGGTTGCTGTTCTTTTAGTTTTTCCTGTTTGTTTTTGTGTGGTAATCACACTGGGGCAGTGGACTGAAGGAGGTGGGGAGATCTGGGTAGCAGTGGACCAGGAACTTTTATCTCCCACTTGACATTGTGGGATGTTTATTTATAAAGTCTGTCCAATGTATTAAACACCCGAATGTCTTACTATGATTGAAGGAGAAATAAGAAAAAGTAATGGAAATAAAACATAGCTTTTAATAGATAATAGTTTAGACCCCTGAATGAGGTGGAGTGGTGGTGGGTAAAAAATGAAAATAAAATTAATTGATTTAGCTTAGTCATATACAGTATATAGACCTTTTAAAGTTGCATCAGGGATCCTCCTAATATCTATCAATGAATAATGAGCTCAAATCCTTACGTAGGCCTATGAGACATCATGCAGTCCTTTCAAGAGGCTTGGAATTCCTGGATGGAATAGAGGCTATGTATTTATTTATTCCTTTATTTATATATAATAAAATTAAAAGAGAAAAACATGCATCTATTATCATATTGTTTGTATTCATTTACATATTCAGTCATCCATGCATTCATCCATTCAGTTTTTCATGCATTCATTTGTTAAAAGGCAATATACAGTTCAAAACAACAGCATAGTGGTCACTCAACCAATATTTTAGTAAATAGCTGAGTGATAGTGTTCGAGAAAAGTTATCAGTCAGAGAGCTACTTAGTCAAGTAATGACCCTCCAAGAGATCAAAATTATAATTTGAAGTACATTTTGAAGCCATACAGTGTTTGTTTAGATGTAGTTTCAAACAATGTCATAAAAAAGTACATTTTGGGTTCTGTTGAAGTAAGACAGGTGAACGAAGCTCATGAGGCATTTAAAAGTGATATATTCTTCAAGAGTCAATAGGTAGCCTGTGTATCATTAATTTAAAAGTCAAAATGGGATGTAGCAATCGCAGAAATGTCCCCTTTAGCTAAGCATATCCAAGACGATGAATAGTAGTATTATTAGGAATTAGGATTTAGGTATTTTTCTAATAAGCCTACGATAACGTTATCACAACACATTGGCACATTGGTTTATTTATAGGAATATCCCTGCTAGTCTCTCGAAAGTAATAAATAGCCAAATGATAATGTTAGCCTCATTATTCAGATACGGACGTCATAAAATGCTGGTTAATTTCTATTTAATCAACAGTTATTATCAAGAGTTTAATTCAAATGTATAGACATGAATGGGGTTAAAGACAGAAGATCCAAACAGAACGAGATCATATTAAATCATCATCTCTCACTCCCTCTCTCTCACAGACACACACACACCCACAGAGAGAGAGAGAGAGAGACAAACAAACAAGCAAATAGCAGTTTTGTGATTAAAAAACAAACATTGTAGTAGGCCTACCCTTAGTCCATAAAAGTTAGTTTAATATTGGTGTTGATGAATGGGGCGGTAGGTAGCCTAGTGGTTAGCGCGTTGGACAAGTAACCAAAAAGTTTCAAGATCGAATCCTCGAGCTGACAAGGTAAAAAATGTGTCGTTCTGCCCACTGAATAAGGTAATTAACCCGCTGTTCCTAGAACGTCATTAAATATAAGAATGTGTTCTTAACTGACTAGCCTAGTTCAATGAAGACATGAAGAGATCATTGTAAAGTTAAGAGATAGTTTTTCTTTTTCCCTGTCTTTCTTAGAAACGTTTGAGTGTTCACAAGGGCAGCTATGAGTAACTTCTTTTCAACCAACTTAGGATAACGTGCCTCCCATGAAGGAACACTCAAGGAACACTCGAAACACGATGAGAGGGAAGTGGAGCACAAGGAAAGAGAAATCCGGTCTTGCGGTTCACTCGGCAAAACTTTCCCAAATTCATTCATTTTAACACTTAATTTAGCGAGACACCCTTTCACTTTCTGTACATCCTTTCAATCCTCGCTATTTAAATTAATCCGCAGATATGGGATCAGAACACAAACCACATTCACACTGGAGAAAATTTGCAATATACTGGCAACAGGTGAGTCAACAATATGCTATCATTTGATAATTGCTTCAGGATACAAATAATGAATTGTTTCCAGGATTATATTCAACTATCAATTATCATCTGCTGCAGATCATCTAACTACAATAAGAATGGCACTTCAGACTATCACTTGGATGAGCGCCTTCCTTTGCCTTGCGCAAGTTTGCTCCATGCCCATGCCTTGCCAGCTACAAGGACAGCTGGTGCGAATAACCCACAACCTACTGAGAGACATGGTACATTTTTTATATTGCTTTTGTCTTGAGAAGTATTATCCAACTATGTTTAACTGAATAGCTCAACGTGAATGCTGTGTTTTCTCTTTCTTTCAGGGGGGACATTTTCCTCTGGAGTGTCTGCAGGAGAATGTCTTCATGGCATTCCCAGCCACCGCATTTGCAACCTCCGGCGCGCCACAGGTAATAGCAAGCTAGCATATCCAAATGTTCTTTACAGCATGACAGAGTATTTGCAACCGTTAGGATTAGAAAGTAGATAACTTTAAACTGCCATTTATGTTATTTGAAATTATTGTTGTTGTCCGTTTCAGTTGAGCAGCAGTGGTGCTAAGGCTATTTATGAGACATTGAAGAACATCGACACATTGTTTGGAGCTGACGACCTTCCTACTAAGTGGGACCAACGGAAGTTGGAGAATTTTCAGAATATTGTATACCGCCAGATTGAAGAGAGCAAATGTGTGAGTTACTATGCCAACACAGATAGCTTAACTGTTTATTTGTGGTATTGTGGTATTTTTATTATTATTCATCGCCTGTCTTTTTCTTTCTGGCAGATGATGGGTAGTGTGGATACAAGTGATTATCTCATCAGGGCAGAAGGACTGAATACGTACTTTGGGAACATTGCAACAGTCCTAAAAGAAAAGGTAGACTATAGGTTAAACACAAATAGACATATTTTTTTGATAATATCTCTACATACAATATTACCCTCCATTGCCCTAACAGATTATTTGTATTTTCACAGAATTTCAGTTACTGCGCCTGGGAAGTGGTTCGAAAAGAGCTCCTGTTCACCCTACAGTTCATTCTGGAACACAACTCTGATAGCCTTCTGTGGTCCAACAGAACATGAATTTGAACTTGCAGAACTTTTTTACAGTTGTGTTTGATTTTAAAAGCCTACTATTCTACAATCATGTAATGTGCAACTTCAAACAGAAATATTATACATGTATTTATTTATTTATCAAGGTTATTTATTCATGTATGCCTATTTATGAATGTAATTGATTTATCTATTTGAAAATATGCTGCTCTTCATCAAATGTTAAGTTAATAAACATTTGTATACTTTTAAATATTGTTAATCTTTTTGCTCATTCTGTAACCTAGTCAATTGGTGTGTGAACATTCAGATTTGTATTAAACATGCTCAGGACATATGGATGTCAGTACATTTAGTGCTTTAGCCTACGAATCCATTAGGGAAAGACCTAAAAACAAGTCAACTGTATTTTCTCAAAATGTAGTTATATTCAAAAGCTTTTTTTAATTAAGTGTATTTTTAGCACTCGACAGGGCGGGCCTGTTTTGAACGTTGTACTCTGAGCTTCAATAAGAATTTATTTGTTGATAGGCATACAATGTTGTTCTATCAATGCCATGATCAGTTCATTTTTACAAGGTTTCATGAGATAAATGCTTAATATAAAAGCTGCATAATCAGAAACCTACATCATTATATGAGTCTATATATCAATGTGACATTCCTACTCATTCACATTAGGCCAAACTCACACATCATCGTCATCATTTTCGTCGTCTTGGTAAGCGCCAAATAAAGGCTAATCTTTTGCGCATACTCTTTTATCAACCAGAAATTAACAAACTGTAAAAAGTTGGAATTTACCGAATCAATGTAATAAGAATGAAACGCATGAGAGAAAATGAAAAGTAAAGGCTTTAGCATTCATTCAACACTACCAGTCACTTTGTTAATAAAATGTGTTTTATTTCAAAGATGTGCAATATTAACACTAACGATTCTTCGATAGGTATGCTATGATGCTGCTAAAGTTGTCTCGCGCACCTACAGTGCTGGTCATAAAAAAAGCTAGCTAGCTGATGGATGCAAACAATGTTCTTCCACATAGAAAAACGACATAATATGTAGCTATAGTTGCTTGGCTAACTATATGGCTAGTTGTCATCATCTAAAATCACCATCATTTATAAAACAGTTCTTATTTGATTAATGGTGGTCCGACCTATCTATGTGAAGCTAGACACAATAAGGATTAGCCACAATAGTGGACTTTGAGGTTAGCAAAGAGAACCTCCCTCGTAGAGAAACTCCCTTCACATTTCTCACAGTCAATTGTGAATAATAACTCTTCAAATGTTTCCAGTGTAACGTCATGCAGAATCTGCATACCAACCAATTGATCTCAATCAGTTTCATGAGGAAATGCATTTAGATTTTCTTGAGTTGTAGGCTACAGTTTCGTAGTAGCCTATTGTGTTGTTTTAAATGATGTACAATGAGTGAATTTTAGAGCAGATGGTGTTAACAAACTGTAGCATAGCCTACCTGTTTAGTTTCAATCAAAGCAAATATTTTGCCTAGCAGCACAATCGTCCTCAAATTTCATGAGAAACTAGGTTGTTTTTTTTGTCTTACAGTAACGTTATACTATGCTATTATATTTGGTTCTGTTATGTAGAAAACTATCATTATGTGATCATGCAGAAATAGATTCAGATTTTATCTAACTTTATTAAATGAGCACCATTCGCCACAGTAGGCTAGCCTGTTCTGTATGAATGGAGAGGAGACTGTGCGGAGTTGGAGGTCCTGCACATGTGCAGAAGCTTCAGGACCTTTAGCTGTTGGGAGGAAAGATCCGTGTTTTACATTGCCTGTTTTTTTTTCACATCATTCTTTCAATAATCTCATCAGTAAAATCATAACTAACCAACACTAACACTTTGATGAAATCAATTCACTTTAAGCTGTCACTGTAGGATCAATATTGGTTTGTTCTTTACCTCTAGAACACAAGTTGAAACTTCAGGAGGAGGAACCCAAGTGGTGGACCTGGTTTCAAGGACAGACAAGTCATTTCTACATTTGCGGCTTAATGAGGAAATAATGAAAATAATGAAAATCTTTTTTCCATTGTTCTAGTTTTAGATGCACATTAGGATAACATTCTGTAAACTGTAATACTAATTAACTGTCTTCTTTTGATTTTATATCAGAGGGTCAAGCAATGGCGACAAGGTTGTCAAGCCAAGACTTGAAACTGTTGGGAGACTTTCTCTTTAAAACATGTCTAGGACTGTGGTTCCGCTAGCAGAACGCAGGGCGCCAAATTCAATCAACAGAAATCTCATAATTACATTTTCTCAAACATACAAGTATTAGACACCATTTTAACGATAAAATTCTCGTTAATCCAACCACAGTGTCCGATTTCAAAAATGCTTTTCGGCGAAAGCAGAACATATCATTATGTTAGGTCAGCAACTAGTCACAGAAAGCATACAGCGATTTTCCAACCAAAGAGAGGAGTCACAAAAAGCTGAAATATTGATAAAAGGAATCACTAACCTTTGATTTTTTTCATCAAATGACACTCCCGGGACAACATGTTACACAATACATGTATTTTCTGTTCGATCAAGTTCATATTTATATCCAAAAACCTCAGTTTACATTTGGCTTTGCCTCCAAAACATCCCGTGAATTTTCACAGAAATACTCATAATAAAAATTGATAAAAGATACAAGTGTTATTCACAGATTAAATGCTTCTCCTTAATGCAACCGCTGTGTCAGATTTCAAAAAAACTTTACGGAAAAAGCAAACCATGCAATAATCTGAGTACGGCGCTCAGAGACCAACACAACCCAAGAAGATATCCGCCATGTTGGAGTCAACATAAGTCAGAAATAGCATTATAAATATTCACTTACCATTGATGATCTTCGTCAGAATGCACTCCCCGGAATCCCAGTTCCACAATAAATGTTTGATTTGTTCCATAAAGTTCATCATGTATGTCCAAATACCTCCTTTTGTTAGCGCGTTTGGTAAACAAATCCAAAGTCCAGCGGAAAGTACGGACAAAAAGTCCAAAAAGTTATATTACAGGTCGTAGAAAAATGTCAAACTAAGTATAGAATCAATCTTTAGGATGTTTTTAACATAATTCTTCAATAATGTTCCAACCGGAGAATTCCTTTGTCTTCAGAAAAGCAAATGGAACGGGAGCTACCTCTCATGTGAATGCGCATGACCAGCTCGTGGCTGCTGGCAGACCTCTGACTCATTCCCGTCTCATTCGGCCCCACTTCACAGTAGAAGCATCAGACAAGGTTCTAAAGACTGTTGACATCTAGTGTAAGCCTTAGGGAGTGCAACATGACCTATATCCCACTCTATCTTCAATAGGGAATGAGTTGAAAAACGACCAACCTCAGATTTCCCACTTCCTGGTTGGATTTCTTCTCAGGTTTTTGCCTACCATATGAGTTCTGTTATACTCACAGACATCATTCAAACAGTTTTAGAAACTTCAGAGTGTTTTCTATCCGAATCTACTAATAATATGCATATATTAGCAACTGGGACTGAGTAGCAGGCCGTTTACTCTGGGCACCCTTTTCATCCAAACGTGAAAATGCTGCCCCTATCCATAAGAAGTTTTAACCTCAAAGAGAAACAATGCTTTTCTTATGCTATGAGAAAGCTTGTAGAATGTAGACCTTTCCACATTGCTCTGTAATCTTTATTTAAATGTTCAGACTGTTCTCTCTTGTCTCCTTCTGTCTTTGTACTGGATATTTTGGGGGATTTCAAGGTCTTGATACTGTAATTGCGAATAACATTCATCAAATGCATGTGTCAACAATGAATGTGTATGGTTGGCTATATTTTTCACTTGGAATGTTCTAGAGTAAAAAGTGATATCAATGTAATGGATATGAAATGGAAAAGTAAAAACAAGAAGAAGCATTTGTCTCCTGTGTTTACCAAAGTAATTTGTTAAATTGCCACTTTTTATGATAATTTTTTTTTACAGAATGATTCCATTAATTTGCCTACACTCTTTCACTGAACTAAATATAGAACCAAGGTGTTCTTCATCACTGAACCAAAATTGGGTCCAAATAGAACTTTGTATGGTGCCATTTACTAATTATTACTGCTACTAATACAAAATATTCATAGATAAGAATATAATAATACATATATTTAATAAAGGACAAAAGAATACCAGCATAGTTTCGAGATTCTATTGTCATTATATGCAAACGTCATCAGAAGCAGCCAAAAGAGTAGATCATCTGCCTCTAATAGAGTTACTGACAGACTCTGAGCAAAACAAATAGTTTTTTAACTTAAAAGTGATGTAATGATTAACTATTGAATCACCAGGACATCTTATAAATAATTTCTGTTTGGTCTAATTATTAATTAGGGAAAAACGGTGAATTGTGGCGGCTGCTACAATGTTGAACCAGGCTCATGTTACGCTTCTCAGGTGAAAGAGCATTGGGTAAGACAGACAGGCAGACAGACAGACAGACAGACAGACAGACAGACAGACAGACAGACAGACAGACAGACAGACAGACAGACAGACAGACAGACAGACAAGCACGGAGAAAGTCTAGGCTAAGTGAAAAGTGATGAAGGGATCTGAGACCAGCAGTGAAACATAGCCGTATTGGTGGCTCCATAACATCAACAATTTAGATTGTCTATCAATATCCAAAAATAGACATAAGCCCTATGCTTTCCCAGCAGTTAACTGACTTGCCTAGTTAAATAAAGGATAAAAAAGAAGAAGAATGGTCCACCACCCAAAGGACATCCAGCCAACTTGACACATTTGTGGGACGCATTGGAGTCAACATGGGCCAGCATCCCTGTGGAACGCTTTCTACACCTTGTAGAGTCCATGCCCCGACGAATTTAGGCTGTTGTGAGGGCAAAATGGGGTGCAACTCAATATTAGGAAGGTGTTCCTAATGATTTGTACACTCAGTGTATGGTCAAATATATAATTTTATTTTTCATTTGTAAAGAAAAGGACAAAGTTCCAACAAATCATGTTATCATTGCTCGTCAAAATTGCATCACCAGCAGGTGAAAGTTGGTTACATCATTGTTGAAATTAAAAGTTGAGAGACGCTGACGTCTCCCTTTCAATTTTCATTTGAAACGCAACATTGAGGACTTGCAAGAACGCCGCGAAAGGATATTTCGGACTAACTTGGGAACGAAACCCACTAAATTGACTTATTATGTGGGTAAATGTCATAATTTTGGGTTTTGTTTCGACCTCGACGATTTCGTTATCAGGCTTGTTTTGTATTTTTTTTTGAGGTTCACGCGAAGATAACGGCAGTTAAAAGCCTAGCTCATGTGTAGCTTATTCTCGCAAATAGCTTATATCCAAATAAAATAACCTATATTGTTGTGGTTAAACTATCATTCAACGCTGGCATTTGGTCGTCCAGAAGTCGGACAAGGCATGTAATTCCTTTGGCTGCATGTGCTAGAGTCTGGAAAGTTAAAGTCCCCGCCTCCGGTAGGTTGATCGGGGAAATTCACCATACAGTTTTCACTTTCCCATCTCCAAATAAAACTCCTTAATAAGAGCCAAAATGTTCAAACTCAACTGGAAAACTAAGAGCAAAGCAAACTGCTATTTACAATGTATACAATGCAGAGTTGGACGTGTATTTTTCTTATTATTTGCAGTATGCAGAGCGTGTGTCATTGCTGTGACTGGATCCGACACCACTACGGCCACTTGAGCGCAGAATACCTTTCCCTGCTGGACCAGATGGTGAGTTATCAGCACACTGTAAGAGGAGACTGAATGCATGTATTAAGGACAGCAAAACAACCAACCAAGTAAAGTAGTCATATGTTTCATGTTTAGCAGCTGTGTTAGAAAACTGTAATCTATATTTGAGTAGCCATAGTAAAAGGGGGCTAGGCTATAATGACAGCGCGATCACGAGAGGCTGTATACATTAGGCCTATACTGTCCTTGCAGTATAAGCTATACTTTTAGACGCGTGACTTAAAATACAATATTGGTTGTATTCCAGGGAGGAAATATCACAGAGCAGGATGCCCCTGTCTTTTTCCCCGAATCACTTTACAGACCCATAGATGACGCCAAGGTAAAGACTTGAATTTTGACTTTTCATGTTCTGATATGCTTTAGTATAGCGGTCGTGACCCAACGTTACATTGATGGCATAATTGAAGACTATACTGTTTCTAATCTTCTTTTTACATGTTCATGTGTAGTTTGAGGACCAAGTCAGATTCCGGAACGAGACCATCTATCAAATCACAAAACTGTTTGATGGGAATATGAAATCTGTCACCTGGGACAAGAAAAAGCTGGACAATTTCCTCAACATTCTCGAACGCCAATTTGAGAACCTTAAGTCCTGTGTAAGTAACGGGTCTATTTAAAGTATAATCCCTGTTTCGGTCAGGGCTCTCCAACCCTGTTCATGGAGAACCTCCCTCCTGTAGGTTTTCGCTCCAACCCCAGTTGTAACTAACCTGATTCAGTTTATCAACCAGCTAATTAATCGGCTGTGCTAGAGGAGGATTGTAGTGAAAACCTAAAGGAGCGTATCTCTCCAGGAACAGGGTTGGAGAGCCCTGTCTAAGCTGTAGACTATTAACTGTACAAGTGAGAAAATCTATGTGGGCTATTATGTTCAGTGGGAGGCTAATGTTTTAATCTTGTCCAACAGGTATCACCTGCCAAGATACCTGAGAGGAGACTGAAACGTTACTTCAAGAATTTGAATAGGATGGTACTGAGAAAAATGGTGAGTTTGTTTTCGGATGGCAACGTGTTTAATATATCTAATCAAATCAATATTAACTAGGCTAAGCAGGAGCAGTTTTGAAACATTTTTGGGGTTCTAGGGACATATGTATTAAGCATCTCAGAGAAGTGCTGATCTAGTATCAGGTCTCCTCTGCCTTATTTATAGTGATCTAAAAGACAATACTGATCCTAAATCAGCACTCCTACTCTGACATGCTTCATACATTATTATTATTATTATTACATACGGCCCCAGCCCTTTGTTGTTCAAGACAATATGATCATTATATGACTAGAAAGTCCATACCACTAATATGTACATTTTCCTTTGTTTTCAGAACTACAGTGCACTGGCATGGGAGCTCATCAGGAAAGAGACGAAACATCATCTGGAAAGATTGGATATTTTTCAGGCAAAGATTCACTGATCATCCAGACTCATCTCAGAAGCTACGCCCTTACCAGTTTATAAAGCATGAATACAATCATGTGGGACCCTGTCAGTCTATTTATTTTATTTAATGCATAATTTATTGTTTTTTTATTATTATACATTTATATTTATATTTTGTATGTCCCTTTTGTACCAATGTTGAACTGAACTGTATTACCTGTCTGCTTGAATAACCTGTGAAAAAATGGCATATTGAAAATGTGTTTAGTTGAATTTAACTGTGTCTCGTTCTGCTTTTTCAGTGTCTCACACTTATTCTCAGTGGTGGAAAAAGTACCCAATTGTAATACTTGAGTAAAAGTAAAGATACCTTACTAGAAAATGACTCAAGTAAAAGTTAAATTCACCCAGTAAAATTCTACTTGAGTAAAAGTATTTGGTTTAAAATATACTTAAGTATCAAAAGTAAAAGTATAAAGTATTTCCAATTCCTTATATTCAGCAATCCAGACGTCATCATTTTCAATTTTTCTTAATTTACGGATAGCCAGGGGCACACTCCAACATTCAGATAAAACTTACAAACGAAACATCTGTGTTTAGTGAGTCCGCTAGATCAGAGGCAGTAGGGACGACCAGGGATGTTCTGTTGATAAGTGCATGAATTTGACAATTTTCCTGTCCTGCTAAGCATTCAAAATGTTAAGAGTACTTTTGGGTGTCAAGGAAAATGTATGGAGTAAATATAATACAATTTCTTTAGGAATGTAATGAAGTAAAAGTAAAAGTAGTCAAAAATATAAATAGCAAAATAAAGTACAGATACCCCAAAATACTTCTTAATTAGTACTTTAATGTATTTTTACACCACTGTTTATTCTACATGTTTGACCTGTTTAATACTTAGAAATGCGCCTGTTGTAGACAGACCGGGTGTCTGAGGATTGATCTCAAAAGTTCGGCTCAGCGGGAGGGAAAATATTGGCTGAACACCCAGACTGTGGTTGCCAGGTGTTGTCCTCCTCTGCAGCCGGTCTCTGGGAGCAAACGCTTTGCTGAGAAATGAGACACTTGGTTATCTTTGTGTAACCCGAAGCGATAGTATAAATACGCTGAGGGTGAAATACCTCGTCAGAGTTTCTGACTAACTTCCACATGAAGCGCAGTTTGTCTGTAATCTCTCGGCTGGCGTGAATAAACATACATTCATTTAAGCTTGACTTTGGGGTCCTTAGCAGTACTTTCCCCGACTTGTGAATACAATGTAATTTGTATAATTTGTCCAAATTTCGTTCTTGTCTAAAACCAATGAGAGTGGTTTTATCTAACCATCTGAGGGGATGCAGATTAAACTCGTTGCTGATCGTCAGTCACGTGATTTTCTACTTTAAATTTATACACCACGTGACCAAAAGTATGTGGCCACCTGCTCATCGAACATCTCATTCCCCCCATTGCTGCTATAGTAGCCTCTACTCTTCTGGGAATGCTTTCCACTAGATGTTACTTCAAACATTGCTGCGGGGAGTTGCTTCCATTCAGCCAAAAGAGCATTAGTGAGGTCGGGCACTGATGTTGGGCGATTAGGCCTGGCTCGCAGTCGGTGTTCCATTTCATCCCAAACGTGTTCAATGGGGTTGATATCAGGGCTCCGTGCAAGCCAGACAAGTTCTTGCACACCAATCTCGACAAACCATTTCTGTATGGACCTTGCTTGGTGCACTGGGGCATTGTCAGGCTGAAACAGGAAAGGGCCTTCCCCAAACTGTTGCCTCAAAGTTGGAAGCACAGAATTGTCTAGAATGTCATTGTATGCTGTAGCGTGAAGATTTCCCTTCACTTGAGCTAAGGGGCCTACCCCGAACCATGAAAAACAGCCCCAGACCACTATTCCTCCTCCACCAAACTTTACAGTTGGCACTATGCAATCGGGCAGGTAACATTCTTCTGGTGTCCACCAATCTCAGATTTGTCCGTTGGACTGCCAGATGGTGAAGCATGATTCATCACCACAGAAAACATGTTTCCACTGCTCCAGAGTCCAATTGTAGCGAGCTTGACACCACTCAAGCCGACGCTTGGCATTGCGCATGGTGACCTCACATGCTGACCAGACCGGACACGTTGCGTGCGCGAGCATCGCAAAATAAATGTAGAAATCCATGTTATTCAATTATTGCACCCACACTGCTAGCGCGCCAACGAGCGCCTGGACGCCAAGGGCTAAAATAGAACTCATTCCTATTTCTGACGCAGATCACGCTGCAAGTCCTGCCTCTCCCATCTCCTCATTGGTTTATAGAAGCAGGTACCCACGTGCCATCTCCTCATTGGTTTATAGAAGCACGTACCCACGTGACATCTCCTCATTGGTTATACCCACGTGGGTGATAGAAAGACGAACTGTTTTGCCGGTAGGCGTGGTAATACAATGAAAGTTGAGATGCGATCACCATATAATTTAAACGATGAAAAAGCCTGGAAGGAGGATAGATGACTAGAACGATTCGGTTGGCCGTTTTATGTGTGGATTAATTGTCGGAGTAGAGATCCTTGTGCATTTCAGGTAAAATAACAACTCAATGTTTATATCCCAGGACAAATTAGCTAGCAACAGCAAGCTAGCTAAATAGGACAAATTAACGTTAGCTAGCAAGTGCAAGCTAACTAGCTAAATTACCATACATGTTTAATGCTTTTCGACCTGTCCCCAAATGAATGTCATTGGTTCAGAGTTTGTTTTGTTTGTGATCGCGTTTGGTGTGGGGGGGCAAAATAAATTTATGCACGATAGCGCACGATGGTGCACTCGCGCAGCCGGTTTGGGCAAGGCTTGTGTGCGGCTGCTCGGCCATGGAAACCTATTTCATGAAGCTCTCAAAGAACAGTTTTATTTTTATTTTTTTATTCTTGTGCTGACATTGCTTCCAGAGTAGTTTGAAACTCGGTAGTGAGTGTTGCAACCGAGGAGAGACGATTTTTTACGCACTACACGCTTCAGCACTCAGTGGTCCGGTTCTGTTGCTTGTGTGGCCAACCACTTCGCGGCTGAGCCATTATTTCCCTTCGACGGTTCACGTTCACAATAAACGCACTTGTAGTTTACCGTGGCAGCTCTAGAAGGACAGAAATTTGACGAACTGACTTGTTGGAAAGGCTGCATGTTATGACTAAGACTTGGAATTCCTGGATAGAATAGAGATATTGTAGATATATATATCCAATTATTTAATGGTGTGAGGTTATTTGCCATAACATCTTGAATGGTGAGTATGTGTGTTTACTTTATATGGTATAATACTCATATGTGCTGTATCTAAATGGTTTTAAGTATGTTTTGTGTATATGTAAAAAAAAATATATATATATCATAATAATCATCCAATGACTTGGCACATGAAACTGTTAATGAACGCAATGTGTAAACTCAATAAATGCAATTTCCCCCGAGAGAAACTTGTCTAGAGTGGATCATCATATGTTCTTTTGGTTGAGTTGAGTATATTTTTTCAATTGAAGATCACCACTGACGTTTTGTAGGCAACAATGAAAGGTTTCGATACACCGGGTTAACTTATGAAACCAACCTTCTTTACAGTCTCATCATAAGGCTTATTTATGGTGAATCACGCAGCTAGGCTACTTGGTTGTCTCATCTCGGTTGGCTGTCAGGAATTTTGGGATGCCTTCCTATAGGCTACATATTGATGCTTGTCTCAGATTTCCAGGCCGATTTTTCGAATACTTCGTGAGATTTTGTTGTTTAGCCGACACTCATGATAACCAGTTTGACGTGGTGGAGTTTTTCATTTAGCATATGTCCGGTGTATCCAACGATGGGATGCACATGGAACGATGCTCGTCTCAAAATCCCAAATAAGCACAGCATCAAACTCGGCTGACATAAACCATTGATGATTGTGTTCGAGCACGAGACGCAGCCTAATTTCTACATCTGGGCACAATTTACATCTTAGCTGACCATATCATGTTTTAAATACCTAAGGTGGTCGTTTTCCGGTTCAGTGCTTGCAAGAGAACTTGAACATCGAATTCAACATGAATTTGTTATTCGAAGACAAACAGTAGCCAAATAATTTTCTTCAATGGAATGATTTTATAGCACACTAATTTACATCCATTTATTTTTCCCAACAGAGAGAGATGGTTTTGACTGCATATATCATTTTAGGTCAAGTGAGAACGATATTTGCTAAACCTCTCCAGCCTCTGTGTCACGACTTCCGCCGAAGTTGTTCCCCTCTTATTGTTCGGGCGGTGTTCGGCGGGCGACGTCACCGACCTTCTAGCCATCGCTGATCCATTTTTCATTTCCCATTGGTTTGTCTTGTCTTTCATCACACCTGATTCCAATCCCACCAATTACATGTTGTGTATTTAACCCTCTGTTCCACTCATGTCCTTGTCGGTGGTGATTGTTTATTGTAAGTGTGTGTACGTCTGTACTGGTGTGAGGCGGGGTTATGTTACACATGGATATTTATTATTATGTTTTCCGGTGGGTTTTTGTAAATAAATTGCGCCGTTGGAAACACAGTTATTTCTCTCCTGCGTCTGACTTCTCGGCCGCTAGTTACTACCCTTACACTCTGTCATGGAACAAAAGTCCCCTAGATTACTTTAGAATATAATTTTCCGACAGACAACCAATTTATCTGAATGCGTGATTATGATTCTTTTTTTGCCTACAAATTGAAATGTCTTCCCTGATATGATAATACCACTTATTACATTAAATAGTTTCACACAGTTAAATGCAGATTAAAATTATACCATTGGACACCTGTTCATGAAGACACTACGTCCGTTCTAGAAAACATTGCTTCAGCTAAATGAAGCAACTTCTAAAGCAAAAGGTTAAAATAACACAGTAGCTTATATTGAAATGGTTTAATTTGATTCACTTTTTCGTTCTTCCATTTACTCATTTCAATTTACTGTGGGGTTTTGTCGTTTCATGACAACAGCTTTGTACTTGGGAGGATGTTCGAAATGAAATCGTGTGGAAATAGAAGGATCTACAGATTCTACTCGAGTCTATGCACCACACATGAGCAGATGTAATATGTATATTTCATAACACGGCTGACTGTAGGCTACCAAAATAAACCTGCTGACCCATTTAAACCATTTGTAATTCATTGACCGGGACAAATACAGTGAAATTCATCTCACGTTTGAAAATAATCATTCATTTGTTGATAGGCATACAATGTTGTTCAATCAATGCCATGATCAGTTTATTGTTACAAAGTGACATAATATAAATGCTAAATATAGAAACTGCATAATCACTAACCTGACATCTCCAATTAACCCTCCTGCTGTGTTCCGGTCGAATTGGACCGATTTACAAGTTTTCTCTTGGAAAAATGTAGTTCATTTAATCGGATTGTCATACGGTTCCGTGACTTTGTCCACACAAGGCATCTGAACACACAAAATACATTTGGATGATTTTCATAACACTTGGGGTGTTTTATTGAACTTTTGTACACTTGCGATCTTCCCGGTCAAAATTGACCGGTCATTAGAAATGAATGGGTGAGACTACAATTAGTGTATAAAATTGAGTTCAGGCACATGCCCATTCATCAGATAGACAAACTTCCCTCTCCCCAGACCTCCACATGCATGTGTGTTGAGCACACTACAGACACACCTCACTCCCCTTCTTTGCTTCCATGGCAACCCCCACCGGAACCTTTCCCCAATAGAATCTTTCCCCACGGGAACCACACCTGTTGGCAGTCTCACAAACAATCGCAACATTGCTTCAATAATATATAGCACTTTTCTCGCAGCTCTGGTATATAAGCTTTTTTGAGGCCTTGCTCACAATTCGTTCTGTGGCAGCACAATTGACCAAAACGAGATACTGTATGTGAGGCTCTTAATCATATCTTTGATCATGACACTGGTAAAGGAGGAGAGAGTCCTTGTTTAAACTTTGACACAAAGTAGTCTGTGATAAAGAGCACAATAGGTTTAATCTGAGTATTTGTTATAGTCAAAATAATCCATACATTATGCTTTAATTTACTAAAAAACGAGTTGTATGAGCTCAGGTCAATGAGGCCTTCAGGACATAAATAGCAAATAGAAGTTAAAAACGTGTAATGTTCACAAGAACTTAAGTTGATAAAAAGATATAACACAACATTAGGTGATAATATATGTATTATATGGATTTATAATCAGCTATAATGGGGAAGTCATTTTGGACCGGGAAGACAGAATTAGTTCACATGAAACGAATACAACAGGAGGGTTAACGTCATCATCAGAATTATTCTATGAGTCTATATATCAATGTGACTTTTCTGCTCATTTCACATTAGGCCAAACTCACACATAATCGTCATCATTTTCGTCGTCTTGGTAAGCGCCTAATAAAGGCTAATCTAGGACAAATACTATTTTATTTAACCAGAAATGAACAAACTGTAAAAAGATCCCCTTGGAATTTACCGAATCAATGTAATAAGAATAAACACCATGAGAGATAATATAAAGTTAAGCCAATACTATCCCGCACTATACTCTCAAAACAGGTTACTGCTTATCTTAGTTTTTATATTCAATATTGAATATGGGGTGGCAGGTAGCCTAGTGGTATAGTTGTGGGCCAGTAACCGAAAGGTTGCTAGAGCGAATCCCCGCGAGTGACAAGGGACACATCTGTCGTTTCTGCCCCCGAACAAGGCAGTAACCCACTGTTCCTATGCCGTTCATTGTAAATAAGAATTTGTTCTTAACTGACTTGTCTAGTTAAATAAAGGTAAAAATAAAAAATAATAATTTCCTGCTGAATAACCTGCTTTCTGACCTCATGAAATGCAATTCTCTGCCATAGAATGTATAAAAACTGTAACTTGCTGGACAAAAACATTCTTATAATTTCACAATAGCAAAAAAGTGGGGCTTGTAAAGGGAAGCTAAAGCCTGAACCATGCAGCCTTCTTCACCACAAAGCGAATGCTTTATACCTTCACGTATAGCGATACTTTGGTAATTATATGATGGACAACTTTAGCAAGTAGGACATATCGAATCAAGATAAATCGGTTGTTGATCATTTCGAACGTCTGTTACACTTAAATATAATCAAAAGAAACATGGCATGGTTGAAATAGTAGAGTATCTGCCTGACTCTGTTCTGTCGAGGCACAGCAGACTCCGATCGGTGCAGGTGGACGCTGAACCGTTCAAAACAGATGACCTAGTTAAGTTAAGAAATTAGAGGGATGGGTAAATGATCCCTCGTGGTGTAGCCTAAGCTATATTTGGGGGGCAGACAGTAAATTGGCACAGCTCTTCTAATTTGTGATTTAATACGGAACAAATCACTGACCACCATCTTTATATTGTCTCCAGGTCGGGTGCTGGTGTTGGGGCATCCTCTGGAGATGGAGGGTCGGTTACCTTCAGGTAACGCGTCATGAAAACACTATTTTGACAAGCTGAACACCGTCTTGAAACAGAAGGTGGGTCCAATACTAAATGTCGTCGAAAAGAGGCTAAATTAATCACAGGAAAAGTTCTAGATCACACAAATCGGATGAATTTGCTGCCACAACTACATGTGAAACATGGAACTTCCAAACGCCGTTTAAGTCGACGGATGCGTTGGCGCTGCACCTGCTGTGGTTGATTTGACTTAAACATGAATGTATTGTATGCACTCCAGGAACACAGCGCATGCGCATGTGAGATCGTGGGGTTTAGGTTCGCTTCAAACTGGTGCAGTTAAAAAATTCCACGACAGCAGAGTCAAGCGGTGACGAAATCAACTGCAGAGTCCAGCAGTGAGGAAGAAGCAGTCTGTTGGACAACCACATGATCATCATTGGAGACATGTGACATGTACCTGAGGCTGGCTAATAGATTGATGGATGATATATTTACTGACTGACTGAAAAAAAACATGCATCTATTAGCCAGCCTCATATTGTTTGTATTCATTTACATATTCAGTCATCCATGCATTCATCCATTCAGTCTTTCATGCATTCATTTGTTTATAGGCAATATGCAGTTCAAAACAGCAGCATAGTGGAGTCTATGCACTACAAATGAGCAGATGTAATATATTTATTTCATACCACCACTGTAGGCTGCCAAATAAACCTGTTGACCCATTTAACAACATTTATAATTAACTGACTGCACAAATACAGTGGAATTCATCTCAAGTTTTAAAATAATCATTCATTTGATGATTGGCCAACAATCTTGAACAATCAATGCCATGATCAGTTAGTTCATTGTTACAAGGTAACCTAATATAAAGACTTAACATAAAAACAGCATAATCAGAAACCTACACCTCCAATTAACGTCGTAGTCATCATCGTCATATGATTCTATATCTGAATGGGATTTTCATGGTTAAATAAAAGTTTAGAAAAATAGAGCTATAACCATCATTAGCGTCATCATCATTCACATTCGGTCAAATTCACACATCATCGTCAAGGCTAATTTAGGGCGTATACTCTTTTTTAAACAAAAATGAACTAACTTTAAAAAGACCCCTTGGAATTTACCGAATCAATTTAATAAGAATGAAGCGCATAAGAGAAAAGGAAAAGTAATTCCCCTGCATGCTGGCAATACCACCGCAATACCACCGCACATTACTCTCGATTTTAGAGGCGGCGGCTTTTGTCTTCATTCAACACTACCAGTCACTCTATTAATAAAACGTGTTTTTATTTCAAAGATTTGCAATATTAACACGAACAGTAATGCTTCATATTGCACTACCTGATTAAAAGAGAGTCGACAACAGACTTGACGTCTGTGACCAAAAAATGATCTCCGTGCTACGACTATCAAAAAACCTTTCTACACAGAATCTGAAAAATGTGGTGTGCAATGTCCAAAACTACAGCATATTTATATTGAACATGGCCCTCATTTCATAGGAGAGAGCCCTGTACCATTGTATTATAGAAATAAAAAATCAGCATGGTTTTCTTAGTTTTTAATATTCAACATGTCCTACATTTTAACACCTGCTGAATATGTTAGCATGAAATGCACTGCTCCAATGCAATTCTCTACATATGAAAACTGTTAACTTGATAGGCAAACACTTTCTGATTAGTTTTACAATAGCATAATTAATAATCACCCGCTGAAAATTGGGGCTTATAAAGGGAAGCGAAAGCCTGAACTACGAAACCCTTCTTCACCACAAAGGGATTTTGACACCTTTACGTAGCGATACTTGTCTTATATAAAATGGGCAACTTCAACAGTCTAGGTATCATATCAATCAAGATTAAGATAATCCGTCTTTATTCATTTTTAATAGCTGTTCCATTCAAGTCTTATAAAAGAAACATGGCTGTATTGAAATGGTTGAGCATTTGCCTGACTCTGTTCTGCCAAGGCACAGCAGCATCAACACCTTGCAACTGGACGCAGTTTAGGTTGGGGAAGCTGAACGACGTGAGCATAGACCTGCTCTCAGATATGGTGAGGAATTTAAACTGCACCAGTCCGCTATTTGGTGTGCACAAATTGATGCGCAAAATTCGCAATGATATTCAAATTTCTATTTTGCATTATAGCACATTTTATTGTTAAGCAATGCTTTCACGTTTGAACAACATTGTTTCATTTAAGGTTACTATCACAATATAGTTTACTTCTTGATATTGATATGAATTCTATTTCAGGGTGGACTCTTTCCACTTATGTGCAGAAGAAAACGTCGAACTGTTTCCAGAGGATGTTTACAAGAACACAGAGGTAGGATACACTTCAGTATTTTGATAAACTAAAGTACAGTATAATAAAGTACAGTATAGTAAATTGGAAGTTTAACCACTTCTTTAGACACCCAATGCCTAAAACCCTGTTTTATTTTATCCAGGGTGAGGACGTCTCTGTGGTTGCATTAGAGGCTATGCGATATGTGGACCAATTATATAACAACAGTCTGACGTCTGTCACGTGGAACAAAACAAAACTTAAACTGTTCCAAAACGTCATATATCGTCAAGTTCAAAACTTAGAGTTATGTGTAAGTATGATCCCTCTTGTGTAGTCTATGGGTTATACGCTGAGTGTACAAAACATTAGGAAGACCGGCTCTTTCCATGACACAGACTGGCCAGCTGAATCCAGGTGAAAGCAATGATCCCTCACTTGTTAGATCCACTCCTATTGGTGTGGAGGAAGCCTTGAGACATTTGAGACATGGATTGTGTACGTGTGCCATTCAGAGGGTGAATGGGCAAGACAAAATATGTAAGTGTCTTTCACGGGAGTATGCTAGTAGTGCCAGGCGCACCAGTTTGAATGTGTCAAGAACTGCAACGCCGCTGGCTTTTTATGCTCAACAGTTTCCTTTGTGTATGAAGAATGGTCCACCACCCAAAGGACATCCAGCCAACATGACACAACTGTGGGAAGTATTGGAGTCAACATGGGCCACTATCGCTGTGGAACACATGCCCTGACGAATTTAGGCTGTTCTGGGGTAGAACGGGGTGCAACCAATGTTAGGAACGTGTTACTAATGTGGTGTTCACTCAGTGTATTTTGGGGCAGACAATCGTGGGCATTGGTATTTACATAATTTATACACTACAAATATTTTTGTTATATATTTTCATAACCGTCTCATCAAACCGAATTAATGCACTCACCAGCATTTTATATTGTCTCCAGGTCGTAGGTGGTGTTTGGAAATCCTCTGGAGATGGAGGGTCGGTTACTCTGAAAACATATTTCAACAAGCTGAACACCGTCTTGAAAGACAAGGTGGGTCCAATTTCAAATGTCCTCAAATAGAGGCTAAATTAATCTGAGCAAAAGTTCTAGATCACCAGAAATAGGACACATTTCAATGCCACAACTCACATATGAAACTTGGAATTGCCCAGTGCCGTTTTTATGTCGATGGATGCGTTGGAGCAACAACACCTGCAGTGGTTGAGTTGACTGAAATAAAATGTATATCTTGTACGCTCTCCAGGAACACAGCGCATGCGCATGGGAGATTGTGCGAAAGGAGATTCGCGAAAACTTGGTGCAGTTCAAGAAATTCATTGACAGCAGAGTCAAGCCGTGAGGAGAACCACAGAATCATCATTGGAGACGTGACATATTCCTCAGGCTGGCTAACAGATTGATGGCTGATATATATACTGACTGACTGGCCGGCTGCTAGATTGACTGAATGACTGATTTATTTATTTATATATATTGGTAGACTGATATTATGTGTACACTATGTATTTATTTATTCGTGTTTTATTTATAATACAATTTAATAAAAAATACTTACAACTATTCTCATATTGTTTTCATTCACTTATATAATTAATTCATGCATTCATGCATGCCTGCATTCATCCATTCATGCTTTCATGCATCATTTTTTTATAGACTGACTTTCTAAAGGGGAACTCTGCAGTTCAAACAAACCAAAGCACACTCAACCACTATTTTTGTAAATAGCTGAGAGATGGGGTTGAAAAAAAGAACCACTGTCACAGAACTATAGATGCAAGGAAGGATTATCCAAGAAATCACAATTCTAGTTTTATCTACATTTTGAAGATATACAGTGGTTGTTAATATTTGCATTGTTTCAACCAATGGTGTAAAACACGTTGGCACGTTGGTTTGTTGTGTTGCAACACAATCTCACACTCAATTCGTGCAAATATGTACGAAAAGTATTTTGCATATTTCAAGCACTTTTGTGCGTTTTTGTGTGAAAAGATATGCATTTTTGTGCTACTTAATACGTAGGAAAAGACACTCATTTTTGTACGACTTCATTCATTGGAACAAACTTTTTCGGGGTCAAACTTTGGAACAATCTTTTGAAAGTTATTTGAGCAATGCTTGATGAGCAGCTGTCTATTTTTTGTCCAACATTTTTATATAAAAGACCAAACGTGATAACAACCAAATATTGTTAATCAACCAGGTTCTCGCCAAAATAATTATATTATAATAGAAGCCTTACATTGTTTTTTAATTTTTATTAACACCTATAACCTTTTCTATGCTTGTTTTCTCTTAATTCTTCAGGATTCTGGTGTATTTGGAGTCAGATAGACCCTTTGTGTTCATGTAGGCATCAGTAGGCCTATAGAATTTTCTTCATAACGCATTTCATAGTTTGTGGAGACGACAATCCACAATTTTCTTAATTTATTCTTTAACTTCTTAGGGCTACAATTGTCTTTATTTATTTATTCTTTAAGGGTTTTTCTTTATTTTTACTAATTTCTACATTGTAGAATAATAGTGAAGACATCAAAACTTTGAAAAAACACTATGGAATCATGTAGTAACCAAAAAAGTGTTAAACAAATCAAAATATATTTTAAATTTGAGATTCTTCCAAGAAGCCACTCTTTGCCTTGATGACAGCTTTGCACACTCTTGGCATTCTCTCAACCAGCTTCATGAGGTAATCACATGGAATGACATGATGCCAGACGATAGGATGGAAATTCCCTCCTCCGACATTGCGTATCATCATCCCATCTGCAAACAGTAGCAGACAAAATTCCAGCTGTGGACACAGACGCTCCCATCCTCCTGATCTTAGGACGAGACATCTTAAGGCTACACAAGGTGCAAGAGCAAATCAATGGGCCCCACGACATTCCTTATGCATAGCAACTCGACCTCGGGTGTGTCATCGTGGGTGAGGTCTGTCTTGGAACGGCTCACCGACCAGCCAGTGTTAACGTGTTCAAGACAAACATACTTCAAAATGGTCGCACATCCTATCTGAGCCCTTGCCCTGACTTCATCCAGGTGAAAGAGAACTTCAACAGCATTGCTCAAAAACACATCTCTCTCTCTACAGTGCACTCGAGAGATCCAAGCACAACTGTGGACACAGACAGCCTGGGATGTTCCGTGTTTGACGAAACACAAGACGATGATAAACCAGCACCATCAGTGGAGGACAAAGCCTTCTTGGACATTATGGACGAACAGGTTTTCCAGGATGATGGAAACAACTGGGTGGCTCCACTACCCTTTCGCCCCACTAGACCTTCCTAATAACAGGGAGCAGGCCATGGACCGTCTCACATCACTTCGCAAGACTTTAGACAAAAAGCCTGAAATGAAAGTAATTTTATTCTTCATGCAAAAGATGCTGGATAACGACCAAGTCAAACCTTCTCCGCCATTAGAGGGAGACAAAGAACGCTGGTATCTGCCCATATTTGGTGTTTACTATCCACAAGCGCCTGAACAAATTAGAGTGGTGTTTGACTCCAGTGCTAAGACGTTCTGCTCAGTGGTTCAGACTTAAACAACACACTCTTGGGCGTCCTAATGCGCTTCCGCGAGGATTGCATTGCACTAACGGCAGATGTGTAACAAATGTTTTACTGTTTTGGTGTATGTGAGGATCACAGAAATTACTTAAGGTTTCTCTGGTATGAAGACAACACTCCAGATAGAAACATAACTGAGTACAGGATGAAAGTGCAGGTGTTTGGGAACAGCCCCTCACCAGCCATCTACTGCATGAGACAAGCAGCTCTACAGGGTGAGAAGGAACACGGGTCAAAACCCAAGCAATATGTAGTGAGGAACTTCTACGTCGATGATGGTCTGACATCAGTAGCTACTACAGAAGAAGCTATCAACATTCTAAGAAAAACACAAGCAATGTTAGCGGAGTCCAAAATGAAACAACACAAGATTGCATCCAATAGCAAAACAGTTATGGAAGCCTTCCCCATGGAGGACCGTGCTAAAGACTTAAAAGACCTGGACCCTGGAGTGGATCCTCTCCACTTTCAACGGAGCCTTGGACTTTCCTGAAACCTGGAAACAGACAGCTTCACATTCCAGGTGTCCCACAATGAGAAGCCTTTTACGCGGAGAGGCATCCTGTCCACAGTGAATAGTCTTTATGACCCCCTTGGGTTCGTGGCTCCAATAACAATGCAAGGTAAAGCCTTAATTAGAGAACTCTCTTCTGACCAGAGTGAGTGGGATGCCTCCCTTCCCACAGAAAAAGAAGAGGAATCGAAAATGTGGAAGGAATCTTTGATGGAGTTGGAACATCTGTATATTCAGCAGACCTACATCCCAGTCTCCTTGTCTACCACTCAAAGAAGAGAGCTGCACATCTTCTCGGATGCCTCTACAGTAGCCATAGGAACGGTAGCCTACCTGAGAGTTATTGACTCGGAAAGGTCAATGCCATGTTGGATTTATCTTGGGGAAATCAAAATTGGCCCCTCGACCGGCCCACACTATCCCACGCCTAGAACTGTGTGCGGCTGTGCTAGCTGTTGAGATGTATGAACTGATCAGAGACGAAATGGACATTGATGTAAATGCGTCCAAGTTCTACACAGACAGTAAGATAGTTCTCGGTTACATCCACAATGTCACCAAAAGATTCTATGTGTATGTTGCCAATAGGGTAACTCGCATCAGGAAGTCTACCCATCCAGATCAGTGGTGTTATGTAAACACTGACAGCAATCCAGCAGATCATGCAACCAGGCCCGTACTAGCTGCACTCTTAAACAGGTCCACCTTTCCTGACCCAAGCAAACTAAAGTGAGCCTGAGAACATCAATTTTGACCTTGTAGAGCCTCACGCAGATGCAGAGATTCGACCAGATGTCACAGCCTTCGCCACTAAGGTTTCTGGAGCTCAACGTGGCTCTCATCGCTTTGAGAGGTTCTCAAGCTGGAAAGCTCTCAATCGAGCCACAGCACGACTCATTCATCTTGCCAGATCCTTCCATGAAGGTGCGGACAACACCAACTGCAGAGGCTGGCAGGACTGTAATAAACCATGCAGTACAAGTGAGTTGTAGCAAACGTCTGGTCTCTGGTATCATCCACAAGTGTGTCACCTGCCGCAAAGTTAGAGGGAGGTTACTTGACCAAAAGATGGCTGACTTGCAGGCAGACTCACATCTGAACCACCATTCACCAGCGTTGGACTTGATGTGTTTGGACCATGGAATGTCATAACTCGTCGCACTAGAGGTCAGGCCAGGTCACAGTTGGAAATGAGAACTTGTTCTCAACTGGCTACCTGGTTAAATAAAGGTGAAATACAAATAAATAAAAGAGGTGGTAGTGCAGACTCCAAGAGCTGGGCGGTACTCTTTACATGTATATCTACTAGAGCAGTCCATATTGAGCTCATCGAATCCATGCTTCATCAGCACACTGAGGCATTTTTTCTCTATCCGTGGTCCAGCAAAAGTGCTACGCTCTGATCGAGGTTCAAACTTTATAGGTGCCTGCAGGGAACTGGGAATCGACACAAATGACTCAGAACTGACTAAATACCTCTCAGACAAGGGATGTACTTGGATATTTAATCCCCCACACCCGTCTCATATGGGTGGTTCTTGGGAGAGTATCATCGGGGTTGCCAGACGTATCTTAAATTCTATGCTGTTTCAGACGGGCACGCCTAGTCTCACACATGAGGTCTTGAGCGCTCTTACGTCTGAAGTTATGGCAATAACCAATGCGAGACCCTTAGTGTCAGTGTCAACCGACCCTGACATGCCTGCCATTCTCACACCCTCAATGTTACTGACACAAAAGACCAGCACTTCCTCAGCCCCTTCTGGATACTTCAGCATGAACGACCTTCATGGAAAACAGTGGAAGCAAGTCCAGTGTCTCGCTGACACCTTTTGGAAAAGGTGGGACAGGAGTACCTGACAACGCTGCAGAGACGTAGAAAAGACACATGTAAAAGTGGGAGATGTTGTCTTATTGAAAGACAGTCAGGCACACAGAAATGACTGGCCAGTCGGGCTTGTGGTCAAAACCTTTCCCAGTACCGACAAAAAGGTTAGGAAAGTAGAACTAAAAATTGTCAAGCAAGGGGCTGCTAAGGTGTTTCTGAGACCAATCTCAGAGATTGTTGTTCTTCTTGTTGAAGCATCCTAGAGACAAAATATAAAAATAAAGAAAGGACATTATTTGTTTCTTGATACATGTTTAATTTCATAGTGGCACAATTTCTATAAACCAGGCGGGGAGTGTGCTGCCATTCTGTTAGAATAGAACAACAGATTATTTT
>NW_024059275.1:239019-276410 GCF_016432855.1 Salvelinus namaycush | reverse complement strand
TCCCATAGGGAGAATAGAGCTTTCCCATAGGGAGAAGAGGGCTTTCCCATAGGGAGAATAGGGCTTTCCCGTATGGAGAATAGGGCTTTCCTGTAGGGAGAATAGGGCTTTCCCATAGGGAGAAGAGGGCTTTCCCGTATGGAGAATAGGGCTTTCCTGTAGGGAGAATAGGGCTTTCCCATAGGGAGAAGAGGGCTTTCCCATAGGGAGAATAGGGCTTTCCCATAGGGAGAAGAGGGCTTTCCCATAGGGAGAATAGGGCTTTCCCATAGGGAGAAGAGGGCTTTCCCATAGGGAGAATAGGGCTTTCCCATAGGGAGAAGAGGGCTTTCCCGTATGGAGAATAGGGCTTTCCCATAGGGAGAATAGGGCTTTCCCATAGGGAGAAGAGGGCTTTCCCATAGGGAGAAGAGGGCTTTCCCATAGGGAGAAGAGGGTGCCATTTGAGACGTATCCTCTAACTGTCTGGCTGCTTGTCTCGTTTCCTGTTTTCTTCCTATCTGCTTCCTGTCTGTACTGACCCTCCAGGTCTATTCCATCTGATAGAAGATTCTCTGCCATGTTTTGGAGGAGTTTTTCATGGAGAGGTATTTAGGACAGGGGTAAAAAAAAAGTACAGGCTTTTCCAAATATAACGGGCAGTTATAATTTGAAACAAATGTTTCTGGAACGTATAGTGTGTGTGTTGTGTAACCAACTAAAGGACCCTTTTCTTCTGCAGTGGTTTCATAACAATACATTTGAGAAATGTATTGTATTTTAATGGCTGGCCTATCTAGGGGAACGAGTCCAAAGTCATAAAAAAATGTAATATAATATTTACACTGTTTTTGGTTGATTTTCCTCATACAGGTACCTCTGATTTTACACATGGAGACAGACTGGGCCCAACTACATAGTTGGGCTACTGGTATGTTGCCTGGTAACAAACTGGGGGGCCAGTACATAGTTGGGTTACTGGTATGTTGCCTGGTAACAGACTGGGGGGCCAGTACATAGTTGGGTTACTGGTATGTTGCCTGGTAATAGACTGGTGGGCCAGTACATAGTTGGGTTACTGGTATGTTGCCTGGTAACAGACTGGGGGGCCAGTACATAGTTAGGTTACTGGTATGTTGCCTGGTAACAGACTGGGGGGCCAGTACATAGTTGGGTTACTGGTATGTTGCCTGGTAACAGACTGGGGGGCCAGTACATAGTTGGGTTAATGGTATGTTGCCTGGTAACAGACTGGGGGCCTGTACATAGTTGGGTTACTGGTATGTTGCCTGGTAACAGACTGGGGGGCCAGTACATAGTTGGGTTACTGGTATGTTGCCTGGTAACAGACTGGGGGGCCGGTACATAGTTAGGTTAATGGTATGCTGCCTGGTAACAGACTGGGGGCCTGTACATAGTTGGGTTACTGGTATGTTGCCTGGTAACAGACTGGGGGGCCAGTACATAGTTGGGTTACTGGTATGTTGCCTGGTAATAGACTGGTGGGCCAGTACATAGTTGGGTTACTGGTATGTTGCCTGGTAACAGACTGGGGGGCCAGTACATAGTTAGGTTAATGGTATGTTGCCTGGTAACAGACTGGGGGGCCAGTACATAGTTGGGTTACTGGTATGTTGCCTGGTAACAGACTAGGGGGCCAGTACATAGTTGGGTTACTGGTATGTTGCCTGGTAACAGACTGGGGGCCAGTACATAGTTGGGTTACTGGTATGTTGCCTGGTAACAGACTGGGGGGCCAGTACATAGTTGGGTTACTGGTATGTTGCCTGGTAACAGACTGGGGGGCCGGTACATAGTTAGGTTAATGGTATGTTGCCTGGTAACAGACTGGGGGGCCAGTACATAGTTGGGTTACTGGTATGTTGCCTGGTAACAGACTGGGGGGCCAGTACATAGTTGGGTTACTGGTATGTTGCCTGGTAACAGACTGGGGGCCAGTACATAGTTGGGTTAATGGTATGTTGCCTGGTAACAGACTGGGGGGGCAGTACATAGTTGGGTTACTGGTATGTTGCCTGGTAACAGACTGGGGGGCCGGTACATAGTTAGGTTAATGGTATGTTGCCTGGTAACAGACTGGTGGGCCAGTACATAGTTGGGTTACTGGTATGTTGCCTGGTAACAGACTGGGGGGCCAGTACATAGTTGGGTTACTGGTATGTTGCCTGGTAATAGACTGGTGGGCCAGTACATAGTTGGGTTACTGGTATGTTGCCTGGTAACAGACTGGGGGGCCAGTACATAGTTAGGTTACTGGTATGTTGCCTGGTAACAGACTGGGGGGCCAGTACATAGTTGGGTTACTGGTATGTTGCCTGGTAACAGACTGGGGGGCCAGTACATAGTTGGGTTACTGGTATGTTGCCTGGTAACAGACTGGGGGCCAGTACATAGTTGGGTTAATGGTATGTTGCCTGGTAACAGACTGGGGGGCCAGTACATAGTTGGGTTACTGGTATGTTGCCTGGTAACAGACTGGGGGGCCGGTACATAGTTGGGTTAATGGTATGTTGCCTGGTAACAGACTGGGGGGCCAGTACATAGTTGGGTTACTGGTATGTTGCCTGGTAACAGACTGGGGGGCCAGTACATAGTTGGGTTACTGGTATGTTGCCTGGTAACAGACTGGGGGGCCAGTACATAGTTGGGTTACTGGTATGTTGCCTGGTAACAGACTGGGGGGCCAGTACATAGTTGGGTTACTGGTATGTTGGATGGAGACAGACTGGGGGGCCAGTACATAGTTGGGTTACTGGTATGTTGGATGGTAACAGACTGGGGGGCCAGTACATAGTTGGGTTACTGGTATGTTGCCTGGTAACAGACTGGGGGGCCAGTACATAGTTGGGTTACTGGTATGTTGCCTGGTAACAGACTGGGGGGCCAGTACATAGTTGGGTTACTGGTATGTTGCCTGGTAACAGACTGGTGGGCCAGTACATAGTTGGGTTACTGGTATGTTGCCTGGTAACAGACTGGGGGGCCAGTACATAGTTGGATTACTGGTATGTTGCCTGGTAACAGACTGGGGGGCCAGTACATAGTTGGGTTACTGGTATGTTGCCTGGTAACAGACTGGGGGGCCAGTACATAGTTGGGTTACTGGTATGTTGGATGGAGACAGACTGGGGGGCCAGTACATAGTTGGGTTACTGGTATGTTGGATGGTAACAGACTGGGGGGCCAGTACATAGTTGGGTTACTGGTATGTTGCCTGGTAACAGACTGGGGGGCCAGTACATAGTTGGGTTACTGGTATGTTGCCTGGTAACAGACTGGGGGGCCAGTACATAGTTGGGTTACTGGTATGTTGCCTGGTAACAGACTGGTGGGCCAGTACATAGTTGGGTTACTGGTATGTTGCCTGGTAACAGACTGGGGGGCCAGTACATAGTTGGGTTACTGGTATGTTGCCTGGTAACAGACTGGGGGGCCAGTACATAGTTGGGTTACTGGTATGTTGCCTGGTAACAGACTGGGGGGCCAGTACATAGTTGGGTTACTGGTATGTTGCCTGGTAACAGACTGGGGGGCCAGTACATAGTTGGGTTACTGGTATGTTGCCTGGTAACAGACTGGGGGGCCGGTACATCATTGGGTTACTGGTATGTTGCCTGGTAACAGACTGGGGGGCCAGTACATAGTTGGGTTACTGGTATGTTGCCTGGTAACAGACTGGGGGGCCGGTACATAGTTGGGTTACTGGTTTGTTGGATGGAGACAGACTGGGGGGCCAGTACATAGTTGGGTTACTGGTATGTTGCCTGGTAACAGACTGGGGGGCCAGTACATAGTTGGGTTACTGGTTTGTTGGATGGAGACAGACTGGGGGGCCAGTACATCATTGGGTTACTGGTATGTTGCCTGGTAACAGACTGGGGGGCCAGTACATAGTTGGGTTACTGGTATGTTGCCTGGTAACAGACTGGGGGGCCAGTACATAGTTGGGTTACTGGTATGTTGCCTGGTAACAGACTGGGGGGCCAGTACATAGTTGGGTTACTGGTTTGTTGGATGGAGACAGACTGGGGGGCCAGTACATCATTGGGTTACTGGTATGTTGCCTGGTAACAGACTGGGGGGCCAGTACATAGTTGGGTTACTGGTATGTTGCCTGGTAACAGACTGGGGGGCCAGTACATAGTTGGGTTACTGGTATGTTGCCTGGTAACAGACTGGGGGGCCAGTACATAGTTGGGTTACTGGTATGTTGCCTGGTAACAGACTGGGGGGCCAGTACATAGTTGGGTTACTGGTATGTTGCCTGGTAACAGACTGGGGGGCCAGTACATAGTTGGGTTACTGGTATGTTGCCTGGTAACAGACTGGGGGGCCAGTACATAGTTGGGTTACTGGTATGTTGGATGGAGACAGACTGGGGGGCCAGTACATCATTGGGTTACTGGTATGTTGCCTTGTAACAGACTGGGGGGCCAGTACATAGTTGGGTTAATGGTATGTTGCCTGGTAACAGACTGGGGGCCATTCTAGTGTGTCTGTGCTTATTTTAGTCCTGCATGACATTCCATTTAAACTACACCACGTGATCAAAAGTATATGGACACCTGCTTGTCGAACATCTCATTCCAAAATCATGGGCATTAATATGGAGTTGCCCCCCCCCCCCCCTCCTTTTGCTGCTATAACAGCCTCCACTCTTCTGGGAAGGCTTTCCACTAGATGTTGGAACATTGCTGCGGGGACTTGCTTCCATTCAGCCACAAGAGCATTAGTGAGGTCAGGCACTGATGTTGGGCGTTTAGGCCTGGCTCACAGTCGGCGTTCCAATTCATCCCAAAGGTGTTCGATGAGGTTGAGGTCAGGGCTCTGTGCAGGCTGGTCAAGTTCTTCCACACCAATCTCAACAAACTATTTCTGTATGGACCTTGCTTTGTGCACGGGACATTGTCACACTGAAACAGGAAAGGGCCTTCCCCAAACTGTTGCCATAAAGTTGGAAGCACAGAATCATCTAGAATGTCATTGTATGCTGTAGCATTAAGATTTCCCTTCACTGGAACTAATGGGCCCAAACCATGAAAAACATCCCCAGACCATTATTCCTCCTCCACCAAACTTTACAGTTGACACTATGCATTGGGACAGGTATCGTTCTCCTGGAATCCGCCAAACCCAGATTAGTCTGTCGGACTACCAGATGGTGAAGCGTGATTTATCCCTCCAGAGAACGTGTTTCCTCTGCTCCAGAGTCCAATAGCAGAGAGCTTTACATCACTCAGGCCAACGCTTGGCATTGCGCATGGTGATCTTAGGCTTGTGTGTGGCTGCTCGGCCATGGAAACACATTTCACGATTCTCCCGACAAACAGCTTCCAGAGGCAGATTGGAACTCGGTAGTAAGTGTGGTCTACCACTTTGCGGCTGATGCCGTTTTTGCCCCTAGACGTTTCCATAACAGCACTTACAGTTGACCCGGACATCTTTAGCAGGGCAGAAATGTTACGAACTGACTTGTTGGAAAGGTGGTGTCCTATGACGGTGCCACGTTGAAAGTCACTGAGCTCTTCATTAAGGCCATTCTACCCCAATGTTTGTCTAGATTGCATGGCTGTGTGCTCGATTTTATGCACCTGTCAGCAACGTGTGTGGCTGAAATAGCGAAATCCACTAATTTGAAGGGGTGTCCACATACTTCTGTATACAATAGTGTACATATTAATACTTTAAATATCTCTGCCATTGAAAGAGTAATGTAATATAGTATAACTTATTAGTATAGTGGTGTACTTAAAAGAACTGTACTCTCCTGTTACCTGTGGCATTACCCAGGAAGCATACCTTACTGCTCTCCTCTTAACCCTACCACAGCTAGGCCACACTGTCTGGGATCAGGGCTGTTATATGTATTATCGTGTGTGTGTGTGTGTGTGTTGTGTGTGTGTGCGTGCGTGAGTGCGTGCGTGAGTGTCTGTCTGCCTCACCAGTGTCTCTGTGTGATGTCGTGTTGCTGTTTGCCGTTGCAGAGCCCGTCTGAGAAAGAGAGCAGCTGAGAGAGAAGCCAGAGCCAAGGTTAATGTTTCTGCTGGTGCCAGGTATATCAGGAAACAACCCACTGTCCTTCTCCCCCCCCCCCCCCCCCCCCAGAGACTGGGTTTCTGGTCCAAGTGGCGGTAGTGGTCGTTGCTTTAGTACTTTTATAGAATATTAGTTTAGATGCTGTTTCTTCCCAGCTGGCTTTAATTCCCTTGTTTACTCATTCTAGCACAAATATGTTGTTGTGTTCATCTAACTGCAACAAAAAAAAAACTTCCTAGTCACAGAAATGCAACTCAACAAAATATGACTGCAGATTGATCTGAAATGTTAAACCACGACATTTTGTTTAAAGATAAAAAGGATTCTAAGGAAGCACAGGAGGCTGCTGAAAGGAGGACGGCTCATAGTAACATCCGGAGCGGAGTAAATGGAATGGTATCAAACGTATGGAAAACATGTGTTTGATGTGTTCAATACCATTCCATTGATTCCGTTGCAGCCATTACTATGAGCCCGTCCTCCCCCATCTAAGGTGCCACCGGCCGCCCGTGTCAGGAAGTCCTTCTGAAAATAACATTTTATGTGACTGATGTCAATCTGCCCTCTGATGTTTTAGTCTGCGTCTCTAGTTCAACAACTTTTGACATTTCCTATAAGGCTTTTAGGAGTGGAACATAACCTATCAATCACTCTGGAGTCGTATAACGTGTTGCATTGCTCAGTTAGCGTCTGCTGAATGGTGTGCTAAAACACATACTAATACACATAATACTAATACACATAATACTAATACACATAATACTAAAACACATAATACTAATACACATACTAATACGCATAATACTAATACACATAATACTAATACACATAATACTAAAACACATCATACTAATACACATACTAATACGCATAATACTAATACACATAATACTAATACACATAATACTAATACACATAATACTAAAACACATACTAATACACATAATACTAATACACATAATACTAATACACATAATACTAATACACATAATACTAAAACACATACTAATACACATTATACTAATACACATAATACTAAAACACATAATACTAAAACACATACTACTAAAACACATACTAATACACATAATACTAATACACATAATACTAAAACACATACTAATACACATAATACTAAAACACATAATACTAAAACACATACTAATACACATAATACTAATACACATAATACTAATACACATAATACTAAAACACATAATACTAAAACACATACTAATACACATAATACTAATACACATAATACTAATACACATAATACTAATACACATAATACTAAAACACATACTAATACACATTATACTAATACACATAATACTAAAACACATAATACTAATACACATACTAATACGCATAATACTAATACACATAATACTAATACACATAATACTAAAACACATAATACTAAAACACATACTAATACGCATAATACTAATACACATAGTACTAATACACATAATACTAATACACATAATACTAATACACATACTAATACGCATAATACTAATACACATAATACTAATACACATAATACTAATACACATACTACTAATACACATAATACTAAAACACATAATACTAATACACATACTAATACGCATAATACTAATACACATAATACTAATACACATAATACTAAAACACATACTAATACACATTATACTAATACACACAATACTAATACACATAATACTAAAACACATAATACTAAAACACATACTAATACACATTATACTAATACACATAATACTAATAAACATAATACTAATACACATAATACTAAAACACATAATACTAAAACACATAATACTAATACACATAATACTAAAACACATAATACTAATACACATAATACTAATACACATAATACTAAAACACATACTAATACACATTATACTAATACACATTATACTAATACACACAATACTAATACACATAATACTAAAACACATAATGTAACATGTGTTTCTAACTTGGTTAACATTTTCTCCCATTGCATTTACAATCATCATCACCACACAGCTCATCATCCTCATCATCATCATCATCACCTAACCAATGTTTACTTTGCAGGCTGCACCCTAAAGCTATTGCTAAACCATTCACCTCTGGGTTAAAGAAAAGGTAAACTGACTGGGGAAATAAATACATTTCCCCTTAATGATCTCCTGTATAAAATGGTTTCCGTCGTGTATCTGTTGATTATTTTCCAGACTCATCTGGGCATTGTGACCAGGGTGCATTTCAAATTAAACCCTATTCCCTATACAGTGCACTCCTACTGATCTGAGCCCTATGGGCCCTGGTCAAAAGTAGTGCACTACCCTATGGGCCCTGGTCAAAAGTAGTGCACTAAATTGGGAATAGGGTGCCATTTGATTATTTCCCGGCTCATCTGGGTATTGTGAACAGCACGGTCTATAAATCTGCCCAGGTCAGGGATATGAGGGAGCACTGAGGTCAGAGAAAAGCTTTCGTCCCAAATGGCACCTATGTAGTGCACAACTGTTTACCACAGCCCTATCCCCTATGTAGTACACTACTGTTGACCACAGCCCTATTCCCTATGTAGTACACTACTGTTTACCAGGGCCCTATTCCCTATGTAGTGCACTACTGTTTACCACAGCCCTATTCCCTATATAGTACACTACTGTTTACCACAGCCCTATTCCCTATATAGAACACTACTGTTGACCAGGGCCCTATTCCCTATGTAGTGCACTACTGTTTACCACAGCCCTATTCCCTATATAGTACACTACTGTTTACCACAGCCCTATTCCCTATATAGAACACTACTGTTGACCAGGGCCCTATTCCCTATGTAGTGCACTACTGTTTACCACAGCCCTATTCCCTATGTAGTGCACTACTGTTGACCAGGGCCCTATTCCCTATGTAGTGCACTACTGTTTACCACAGCCCTATTCCCTATGTAGTGCACTACTGTTTACCACAGACCTATTCCCTATGTAGTGCACTACTGTTGACCACAGCCCTATTCCCTATGTAGTGCACTACTGTTGACCACAGCCCTATTCCCTATGTAGTACACTACTGTTGACCAGAGCCCTATTCCCTATGTAGTGCACTACTGTTTACCACAGCCCTATTCCCTATATAGTACACTACTGTTTACTACAGCCCTATTCCCTATATAGTACACTACTGTTGACCAGGGCCCTATTCCCTATGTAGTACACTACTGTTGACCAGGGCCCTATTCCCTATGTAGTACACTACTGTTTACCACAGCCCTATTCCCTATGTAGTACACTACTGTTTACCACAGCCCTATTCCCTATATAGTACACTACTGTTGACCACAGCCCTATTCCCTATGTAGTACACTACTGTTGACCACAGCCCTATTCCCTATGTAGTACACTACTGTTTACCACAGCCCTATTCCCTATGTAGTGCACTACTGTTTACCACAGCCCTATTCCCTATATAGAACACTACTGTTGACCACAGCCCTATTCCCTATGTAGTACACTACTGTTGACCACAGCCCTATTCCCTATGTAGTGCACTACTGTTTACCACAGCCCTATTCCCTATGTAGTACACTACTGTTTACCACAGCCCTATTCCCTATGTAGTACACTACTGTTTACCACAGCCCTATTCCCTATGTAGTACACTACTGTTTACCACAGCCCTATTCCCTATATAGTACACTACTGTTGACCAGGGCCCTATTCCCTATGTAGTACACTACTGTTGACCAGGGCCCTATTCCCTATGTAGTACACTACTGTTTACCACAGCCCTATTCCCTATGTAGTACACTACTGTTTACCACAGCCCTATTCCCTATGTAGTACACTACTGTTTACCACAGCCCTATTCCCTATGTAGTGCACTACTGTTTACTACAGCCCTATTCCCTATGTAGTACACTACTGTTGACCACAGCCCTATTCCCTATGTAGTGCACTACTGTTTACCACAGCCCTATTCCCTATGTAGTACACTACTGTTTACCACAGCCCTATTCCCTATATAGTACACTACTGTTTACCACAGCCCTATTCCCTATATAGTACACTACTGTTGACCAGGGCCCTATTCCCTATGTAGTGCACTACTGTTTACCACAGCCCTATTCCCTATGTAGTACACTACTGTTTACCACAGCCCTATTCCCTATGTAGTACACTACTGTTTACCACAGCCCTATTCCCTATGTAGTACACTACTGTTTACCACAGCCCTATTCCCTATGTAGTGCACTACTGTTTACTACAGCCCTATTCCCTATGTAGTACACTACTGTTGACCACAGCCCTATTCCCTATGTAGTGCACTACTGTTTACCACAGCCCTATTCCCTATGTAGTACACTACTGTTTACCACAGCCCTATTCCCTATGTAGTGCACTACTGTTTACCACAGCCCTATTCCCTATATAGAACACTACTGTTGACCAGGGCCCTATTCCCTATATAGTGCACTACTGTTTACCACAGCCCTATTCCCTATATAGAACACTACTGTTGACCAGGGCCCTATTCCCTATGTAGTGCACTACTGTTGACCAGGGCCCTATTCCCTATATAGTACACTACTGTTGACCAGGGCCCTATTCCCTATATAGTACACTACTGTTGACCAGGGCCCTATTCCCTATATAGAACACTAATGTTGACCAGAGCCCTATTCCCTATATAGAACACTACTGTTGACCAGGGCCCTATTCCCTATATAGAACACTACTGTTGACCAGGGCCCTATTCCCTATATAGAACACTACTGTTGACCAGGGCCCTATTCCCTATGTAGTACACTACTGTTGACCAGGGCCCTATTCCCTATGTAGTGCACTACTGTTTACCACAGCCCTATTCCCTATGTAGTGCACTACTGTTGACCAGGGCCCTATTCCCTATGTAGTGCACTACTGTTTACCACAGCCCTATTCCCTATATAGTACACTACTGTTGACCACAGCCCTATTCCCTATATAGTGCCCTACTGTTGACCAGACCCTATAGGCCTATGTAGAACACTACTGTTGACCAGAGCCCTATTCCCTATATAGTGCACTACTGTTGAACAGGGCCCTATTCCCTATATAGTGCACTACTGTTGAACAGGGCCCTATTCCCTATATAATGCACTACTTTAGACCAGAGCCCTATTCCCTATATAGTACACTACTGTTGACCAGAGCCCTATTCCCTATATAGTGCACTACTGTTTACCACAGCCCTATTCCCTATATAGTGCACTACTGTTGACAGTGAATAGGGTAGAATTTGGGTTGCTGGAAACTGTACTGTACTGTAGGGCCCAGTTCAGTTCAACTCTACCTGCTCTATACTGTACTGTAGGGCCCAGTTCAGTTCAACTCTACCTGCTCTATACTGTACTGTAGGGCCCAGTTCAGTTCAACTCTACCTGCTCTATACTGGTACTGTAGGGCCCAGTTCAGTTCAACTATACCTGTTCTATACTGTACTGTATGGCCCAGTTCAGTTCAACTCTACCTGCTCTATACTGTACTGTAGGGCCCAGATCAGTTCAACTCTACCTACTCTATACTGTACTGTAGGGCCCAGTTCAGTTCAACTCTACCTGCTCTATACTGTACTGTAGGGCCCAGTTCAGTTCAACTCTACCTGCTCTGTACTGTACTGTAGGGCCCAGTTCAGTTCAACTCTACCTGCTCTATACTGTACTGTAGGGCCCAGTTCAGTTCAACTCTACCTGCTCTATACTGTACTGTAGGGCCCAGTTCAGTTCAACTCTACCTGCTCTATACTGTACTGTAGGGCCCAGTTCAGTTCAACTCTACCTGCTCTGTACTGTACTGTAGGGCCCAGTTCAGTTCAACTCTACCTGCTCTGTACTGTTCTGTAGGGCCCAGTTCAGTTCAACTCTACCTGCTCTATACTGTACTGTACTGTAGGGCCCAGTTCAGTTCAACTCTACCTGCTCTATACTGTACTGTAGGGCCCAGTTCAGTTCAACTCTACCTGCTCTGTACTGTTCTGTAGGGCCCAGTTCAGTTCAACTCTACCTGCTCTGTACTGTACTGTAGGGCCCAGTTCAGTTCAACTCTACCTGCTCTATACTGTACTGTAGGGCCCAGTTCAGTTCAAATCTACCTGCTCTATACTGTACTGTAGGGCCCAGTTCAGTTCAACTCTACCTGCTCTATACTGTACTGTAGGGCCCAGTTCAGTTCAACTCTACCTGCTCTATACTGGTACTGTAGGGCCCAGTTCAGTTCAACTCTACCTGCTCTATACTGTACTGTAGGGCCCAGTTCAGTTCAACTCTACCTGCTCTATACTGTACTGTAGGGCCCAGTTCAGTTCAACTCTACCTGCTCTATACTGTACTGTAGGGCCCAGTTCAGTTCAAATCTACCTGCTCTATACTGTACTGTAGGGCCCAGTTCAGTTCAACTCTACCTGCTCTATACTGGTACTGTAGGGCCCAGTTCAGTTCAACTCTACCTGCTCTATACTGTACTGTAGGGCCCAGTTCAGTTCAAATCTACCTGCTCTATACTGTACTGTAGGGCCCAGTTCAGTTCAACTCTACCTGCTCTATACTGGTACTGTAGGGCCCAGTTCAGTTCAACTCTACCTGCTCTATACTGTACTGTAGGGCCCAGTTCAGTTCAAATCTACCTGCTCTATACTGTACTGTAGGGCCCAGTTCAGTTCAACTCTACCTGCTCTATACTGTACTGTAGGGCCCAGTTCAGTTCAACTCTACCTGCTCTATACTGTACTGTAGGGCCCAGTTCAGTTCAAATCTACCTGCTCTATACTGTACTGTAGGGCCCAGTTCAGTTCAACTCTACCTGCTCTATACTGTACTGTAGGGCCCAGTTCAGTTCAACTCTACCTGCTCTATACTGTACTGTAGGGCCCAGTTCAGTTCAACTCTACCTGCTCTATACTGTACTGTAGGGCCCAGTTCAGTTCAACTCTACCTGCTCTATACTGGTACTGTAGGGCCCAGTTCAGTTCAACTCTACCTGCTCTATACTGTACTGTAGGGCCCAGTTCAGTTCAACTCTACCTGCTCTATACTGTACTGTAGGGCCCAGTTCAGTTCAACTCTACCTGCTCTATACTGTACTGTAGGGCCCAGTTCAGTTCAAATCTACCTGCTCTATACTGTACTGTAGGGCCCAGTTCAGTTCAACTCTACCTGCTCTATACTGTACTGTAGGGCCCAGTTCAGTTCAACTCTACCTGCTCTATACTGTACTGTAGGGCCCAGTTCAGTTCAAATCTACCTGCTCTATACTGTACTGTAGGGCCCAGTTCAGTTCAACTCTACCTGCTCTATACTGTACTGTAGGGCCCAGTTCAGTTCAACTCTACCTGCTCTATACTGTACTGTAGGGCCCAGTTCAGTTCAACTCTACCTGCTCTATACTGTACTGTAGGGCCCAGTTCAGTTCAACTCTACCTGCTCTATACTGTACTGTAGGGCCCAGTTCAGTTCAAATCTACCTGCTCTATACTGTACTGTAGGGCCCAGTTCAGTTCAACTCTACCTGCTCTATACTGGTACTGTAGGGCCCAGTTCAGTTCAACTCTACCTGCTCTATACTGTACTGTAGGGCCCAGTTCAGTTCAAATCTACCTGCTCTATACTGTACTGTAGGGCCCAGTTCAGTTCAACTCTACCTGCTCTATACTGTACTGTAGGGCCCAGTTCAGTTCAACTCTACCTGCTCTATACTGTACTGTAGGGCCCAGTTCAGTTCAAATCTACCTGCTCTATACTGTACTGTAGGGCCCAGTTCAGTTCAACTCTACCTGCTCTATACTGTACTGTAGGGCCCAGTTCAGTTCAACTCTACCTGCTCTATACTGTACTGTAGGGCCCAGTTCAGTTCAACTCTACCTGCTCTATACTGTACTGTAGGGCCCAGTTCAGTTCAACTCTACCTGCTCTATACTGGTACTGTAGGGCCCAGTTCAGTTCAACTCTACCTGCTCTATACTGTACTGTAGGGCCCAGTTCAGTTCAACTCTACCTGCTCTATACTGTACTGTAGGGCCCAGTTCAGTTCAACTCTACCTGCTCTATACTGTACTGTAGGGCCCAGTTCAGTTCAAATCTACCTGCTCTATACTGTACTGTAGGGCCCAGTTCAGTTCAACTCTACCTGCTCTATACTGTACTGTAGGGCCCAGTTCAGTTCAACTCTACCTGCTCTATACTGTACTGTAGGGCCCAGTTCAGTTCAAATCTACCTGCTCTATACTGTACTGTAGGGCCCAGTTCAACTCTACCTGCTCTATACTGTACTGTAGGGCCCAGTTCAGTTCAACTCTACCTGCTCTATACTGTACTGTAGGGCCCAGTTCAGTTCAACTCTACCTGCTCTATACTGTACTGTAGGGCCCAGTTCAGTTCAACTCTACCTGCTCTGTACTGTACTGTAGGGCCCAGTTCAGTTCAACTCTACCTGCTCTATACTGTACTGTAGGGCCCAGTTCAGTTCAACTCTACCTGCTCTATACTGTACTGTAGGGCCCAGTTCAGTTCAACTCTACCTGCTCTATACTGTACTGTAGGGCCCAGTTCAGTTCAACTCTACCTGCTCTATACTGTACTGTAGGGCCCAGTTCAGTTCAACTCTGCCTGCTCTATACTGTACTGTAGGGCCCAGTTCAGTTCAACTCTACCTGCTCTATACTGTACTGTAGGGTCCAGTTCAGTTCAACTCTACCTGCTCTGTACTGTACTGTAGGACCCAGTTCAGTTCAACTCTACCTGCTCTGTACTGTACTGTAGGGCTCAGTTCAGTTCAACTCTACCTGCTCTATACTGTACTGTAGGGCCCAGTTCAGTTCAACTCTACCTGCTCTATACTGTACTGTAGGGCCCAGATCAGTTCAACTCTACCTGCTCTATACTGTACTGTAGGGCCCAGTTCAGTTCAACTCTACCTGCTCTGTACTGTACTGTAGGGCCCAGATCAGTTCAACTCTACCTGCTCTATACTGTACTGTAGGGCCCAGTTCAGTTCAACTCTACCTGCTCTATACTGTACTGTAGGGCCCAGTTCAGTTCAACTCTACCTGCTCTATACTGTACTGTAGGGCCCAGTTCAGTTCAACTCTACCTGCTCTATACTGTACTGTAGGGCCCAGTTCAGTTCAACTCTACCTGCTCTATACTGTACTGTAGGGCCCAGTTCAGTTCAACTCTACCTGCTCTATACTGTACTGTAGGGCCCAGTTCAGTTCAACTCTACCTGCTCTATACTGTACTGTAGGGCCCAGTTCAGTTCAACTCTGCCTGCTCTATACTGTACTGTAGGGCCCAGTTCAGTTCAACTCTACCTGCTCTATACTGTACTGTAGGGTCCAGTTCAGTTCAACTCTACCTGCTCTGTACTGTACTGTAGGACCCAGTTCAGTTCAACTCTACCTGCTCTATACTGTACTGTAGGGTCCAGTTCAGTTCAACTCTACCTGCTCTATACTGTACTGTAGGGCCCAGTTCAGTTCAACTCTACCTGCTCTGTACTGTACTGTAGGGCTCAGTTCAGTTCAACTCTACCTGCTCTATACTGTACTGTAGGGCCCAGATCAGTTCAACTCTACCTGCTCTATACTGTACTGTAGGGCCCAGTTCAGTTCAACTCTACCTGCTCTGTACTGTACTGTAGGGCCCAGATCAGTTCAACTCTACCTGCTCTATACTGTACTGTAGGGCCCAGTTCAGTTCAACTCTACCTGCTCTATACTGTACTGTAGGGCCCAGTTCAGTTCAACTCTACCTGCTCTATACTGTACTGTAGGGCCCAGTTCAGTTCAACTCTACCTGCTCTATACTGTACTGTAGGGTCCAGTTCAGTTCAACTCTGCCTGCTCTATACTGTACTGTAGGGCCCAGTTCAGTTCAACTCTACCTGCTCTATACTGTACTGTAGGGCCCAGTTCAGTTCAACTCTACCTGCTCTGTACTGTACTGTAGGGCCCAGTTCAGTTCAACTCTACCTGCTCTATACTGTACTGTAGGGCCCAGTTCAGTTCAACTCTACCTGTTCTATACTGTACTGTAGGGCCCAGTTCAGTTCAACTCTACCTGCTCTATACTGTACTGTAGGGCCCAGTTCAGTTCAACTCTACCTGCTCTATACTGTACTGTAGGGCCCAGTTCAGTTCAACTCTACCTGCTCTATACTGTACTGTAGGGCCCAGTTCAGTTCAACTCTACCTGCTCCAAACTTTATTTACTCAGCTGAAAGCAACGTTACCATGTGTTCAAATGAAGTACAGCCCTGGCTGTGGTCAATTGAAACAGCAGGATAGTTTTTCGGGTATTGGATTCATACAAGGTAGGCTACTAAAGATATGTGTATGTTTCAGAACGATCAGGTTTAAGAGATGTTGAGATGCTTTATTTATACTGGTATGTCAATTATAGAACAACGTGTTATTTTATGATGACCTGTCCATGTGAGGATGACCTGTCCATGTGTGGATGACCTGTCCATGTGTGGATGACCTGTCCATGTGTGGATGACCTGTCCATGTGTGGATGACCTGTCCATGTGTGGATGACCTGTCCATGTGTGGATGACCTGTCCATGTGAGGATGACCTGTCCATGTGTGGATGACCTGTCCATGTGAGGATGACCTGTCCATGTGTGGATGACCTGTCCATGTGAGGATGACCTGTCCATGTGTGGATGACCTGTCCATGTGTGGATGACCTGTCCATGTGAGGATGACCTGTCCATGTGTGGATGACCTGTCCATGTGAGGATGACCTGTCCATGTGAGGATGACCTGTCCATGTGTGGATGACCTGTCCATGTGTGGATGACCTGTCCATGTGTGGATGACCTGTCCATGTGTGGATGACCTGTCCATGTGAGGATGACCTGTCCATGTGTGGATGACCTGTCCATGTGTGGATGACCTGTCCATGTGTGGATGACCTGTCCATGTGTGGATGACCTGTCCATGTGTGGATGACCTGTCCATGTGTGGATGACCTGTCCATGTGAGGATGACCTGTCCATGTGTGGATGACCTGTCCATGTGAGGATGACCTGTCCATGTGTGGATGACCTGTCCATGTGAGGATGACCTGTCCATGTGTGGATGACCTGTCCATGTGTGGATGACCTGTCCATGTGTGGATGACCTGTCCATGTGAGGATGACCTGTCCATGTGTGGATGACCTGTCCATGTGAGGATGACCTGTCCATGTGTGGATGACCTGTCCATGTGTGGATGACCTGTCCATGTGAGGATGACCTGTCCATGTGTGGATGACCTGTCCATGTGTGGATGACCTGTCCATGTGTGGATGACCTGTCCATGTGTGGATGACCTGTCCATGTGTGGATGACCTGTCCATGTGAGGATGACCTGTCCATGTGTGGATGACCTGTCCATGTGAGGATGACCTGTCCATGTGAGGATGACCTGTCCATGTGTGGATGACCTGTCCATGTGAGGATGACCTGTCCATGTGTGGATGACCTGTCCATGTGAGGATGACCTGTCCATGTGTGGATGACCTGTCCATGTGTGGATGACCTGTCCATGTGTGGATGACCTGTCCATGTGTGGATGACCTGTCCATGTGTGGATGACCTGTCCATGTGTGGATGAAAACAGATAGTTTGGATCTTGGCTGTACTTTGGATCTTGGCTGTACTTTGGATCTTAGCTGTACTGAACACAAACAATAAGATGAGTCTTGTAACGAAGCCAAAAGGTTACATCACCTTGTAGAAGTGGTTTTCTGGCAAAGTTCGGTTTTTGTCATCCAACGAATACAGCTGAATGTTTTCTTTGTTGATAAAAGCTACTTAAAAATGATTTATGACTTTCTAGATTTTTAAGTTTATACAATTTTTTTTTTGATAAATGATCAACATATATTTTCGTTATTGTGCAATTGGCTGACGGTCAAACAGACTCTGCGTCTGGTGCAACAATCAAATGAAGACCTGAAAAGTTTAGTATCAGCAACAAAACATTGAGAATGATAGGACCAATAATGCACACCAGGGTTCGGGGTCAATGATAGGACCAATAATGCACACCAGGGTTCGGGGTCAATGATAGGACCAATAATGCACACCAGGGTTCGGGGTCAATGATAGGACCAATAATGCACACCAGGGTTTTGGGGTCAATGATAGGACCAATAATGCACACCAGGGTTCGGGGTCAATGATAGGACCAATAATGCACACCAGGGTTCGGGGTCAATGATAGGACCAATAATGCACACCAGGGTTCGTGGTCAATGATAGGACCAATAATGCACACCAGGGTTCGGGGTCAATGATAGGACCAATAATGCACACCAGGGTTCGGGGTCAATGATAGGACCAATAATGCACACCAGGGTTCGGGGTCAATGATAGGACCAATAATGCACACCAGGGTTCGGGGTCAATTCCATTTTAATTCCAGTCAATTCAGGAAGTACAAAAGAATTCCAATTCTCTGTAATACCTTTGAATGAAAAACATTTGGAATTTGAATTTGGTTTAATTTCTGATTTGACTGGTAGTGAAATGGAAATGGATCCCAACCCCCTTGATGCACACAAATTACATTCAGTCTTTTCTGTATCATGCCTCCTCCACCTCCTCTTCCTCCTCCTTCTCCTCCTCCTCCCCCTCCTCCTCCCCCCCTCCTCCTCCTCCTCCCCCTCCTCCTCTTCCCTCCTCCTCCTCTCCCTCCTCCCCCTCCTCCTCCTCCTCCCCCTCCTCCTCCTCCTCCTCCTCCTCCTCCTCCTCCTCCTCCTCCTCCTCCTCCTCTTCCTCCTCCTCCTCCCCCTCCTCCTCCTCCTTCTCCTCCTCCTCCTCCTCCTCCTCCTCCTCCTCCTCCTCCTCCTCCTCTTCCTCCTCCTTCTCCTCCTCCTCCCCCCTCTTCCTCCTTCTCCTGCCCCTCCTCCCCTCCTCCTCCTCCTCCTTCTCTTCCTCCTCCTTCTTCTTCTCCTCCTCCTCCTCCCCCTCCCCCTCCTCCTCCTCCCTCCTCCTCTACCTCCTTCTCCTCCTCATCAACCTCCTCCTCCTCCTCCACCTCCTCCTCCCCCTCCCCCTCCTGCCCCTCCTTCTCCTCCTCCTGCCCCTCCTCCCCCTCCTCCTCCTCCTCCACCTCCTCCTCCCCCTCCTCCTCCCCCACCTCCCCCTCCTCCTCCTCCTCCTCCTCCTCTTCCCCCATTCAAACCCCTCCAGACTGAACACAGAGCGTCAGAAGCACCGGTACCGCCTCCACTCTGTGGCCTGTCTTGGCACTGAGATCCACCTGGCAGCCTGCCCCCTGGAGTCCAACAAGGGTAATTATGGAGGGAGATTGGACTCTCAGAACGATGTAAATATATAGAACATACCTCACAAACAGGTACCATGATCAGACCAGAGTTATGTTGAATATATTCACTGTGCATATTTGTGAGTTATATTCTGTGTATTTACATAATTCCTGAGTCTACTCTCACTCCGTAGGTAATGCCACAGGGTTGTGTGAAGGTGGCATGCCAGCCGTGGTCAGCTGTATACCCGGACCCCAGTACGTACAGAACAACGGACTGAAGAAGAAGCAGCTCAAAACTACGGTAATTAGTAGTAGTAATGTGTGTGTGTGTGTGTGAGACACTAGCATTGCATAGACTTGAAGCTGGCATATTCTCGCTCAACTATAGTTTCTTAATCTGGCCAGTTTTGTGTTCCTGCTCTGTGTTGTCTTTGTATGTAGAACACAGTGAGTTAACTGTCTCCTGTTTGTAGAACACAGTGAGTTAACTGTCTCCTGTTTGTAGAACACAGTGAGTTAACTGTCTCCTGTTTGTAGAACACAGTGAGTTAACTGTCTCCTGTTTGTAGAACACAGTGAGTTAACTGTCTCCTGTTTGTAGAACACAGTGAGTTAACTGTCTCCTGTCTGTAGAACACAGTGAGTTAACTGTCTCCTGTCTGTAGAACACAGTGAGTTAACTGTCTCCTGTCTGTAGAACACAGTGAGTTAACTGTCACCTGTCTGTAGAACACAGTGAGTTAACTGTCACCTGTCTGTAGAACACAGTGAGTTAACTGCCTCCTGTCTGTAGAACACAGTGAGTTAACTGTCTCCTGTCTGTAGAACACAGTGAGTTAACTGTCTCCTGTCTGTAGAACACAGTGAGTTAACTGTCTCCTGTCTGTAGAACAGTCAGTTAACTGTCTCCTGTTTGTAGAACACAGTGAGTTAACTGTCTCCTGTCTGTAGAACACAGTGAGTTAACTGTCTCCTGTCTGTAGAACACAGTGAGTTAACTGTCTCCTGTCTGTAGAACAGTCAGTTAACTGTCTCCTGTTTGTAGAACACAGTCAGTTAACTGTCTCCTGTCTGTAGAACACAGTGAGTTAACTGTCTCCTGTCTGTAGAACACAGTGAGTTAACTGTCTCCTGTCTGTAGAACACAGTGAGTTAACTGTCTCCTGTCTGTAGAACACAGTGAGTTAACTGTCTCCTGGCTGTAGAACACAGTGAGTTAACTGTCTCCTGTCTGTAGAACACAGTGAGTTAACTGTCTCCTGGCTGTAGAACACAGTGAGTTAACTGTCTCCTGTTTGTAGAACACAGTCAGTTAACTGTCTCCTGTCTGTAGAACACAGTGAGTTAACTGTCTCCTGTCTGTAGAACACAGTGAGTTAACTGTCTCCTGTCTGTAGAACACAGTGAGTTAACTGTCTCCTGTCTGTAGAACACAGTGAGTTAACTGTCTCCTGTCTGTAGAACACAGTGAGTTAACTGTCTCCTGTCTGTAGAACACAGTGAGTTAACTGTCTCCTGTCTGTAGAACACAGTGAGTTAACTGTCTCCTGTCTGTAGAACACAGTGAGTTAACTGTCTCCTGTCTGTAGAACACAGTGAGTTAACTGTCTCCTGGCTGTAGAACACAGTGAGTTAACTGTCTCCTGTCTGTAGAACACAGTGAGTTAACTGTCTCCTGTCTGTAGAACACAGTGAGTTAACTGTCTCCTGTCTGTAGAACACAGTGAGTTAACTGCCTCCTGTCTGTAGAACACAGTGAGTTAACTGTCTCCTGTTTGTAGAACACAGTGAGTTAACTCTGTCCTCTCCTCTTTCTCCTCTCCTCTCCTCTCCTCTCCTCTCCTCTCCTCTCCTCTCCTCTCCTCTCCTCTCCTCTCCTCCCTGTATCTTTGTAAGTTAACTGTGTCCCTTGCTCTCCTCTCCCACCAGAGCACGGTGAGGCTGAAGGGTGGTGCCAAGCTGGGTGAGGGCAGAGTGGAAGTCCTGAGGAACAATGAGTGGGGAACGGTGTGTGACGACCGTTGGACCCTGCTGTCAGCCAGCGTGGTGTGCAGGGAGCTGGGCTTCGGATCCGCCAAGGAGGCTCTGACTGGGGCTCGCATGGGAGAAGGTGAGGACTGAGCACTGTGGTTTAACCTTATATAGGTCGATGGATTTGTGCAGATGCTTGGTGTAGTGGTTACACTCCCAGAACAGTCACATATATACGACGTCCAACTGAAGACCGCGGTTCAATCCCTGTGTCCCCTTCCCACTGTTCATCTTACAATCTTTGACTTCCAACTTGTCTCTATAAAGTGATAAAACACCTAAACCATGTGTATAGACAGTGCCTTCGGGAAAGCATTGAGACACCATTACCTTTTCCACATTTTTGTTTTACGTTACAGCCTTACTCTAAAATAGATTAAATTGTTTTTTTCCCCTCATCAATCTACACACAATACCCCATAATGACATCACAATACCCCATAATGACATCACAATATCCCATAATGACATCACAATACCCCATAATGACATCACAATACCCCATAATGACGAAGAAAAAAACGTTTTTTTAGAAAATGTTGTTAATTTATAAGAAACTGAAATTTCACATTTCCATAAGTATCAGGACCTTTCACTCAGTACTTTGTTGAAGCACCTTTAGCAGCGATTACAGCCTCTAGTCTTCTTGGTTATGACGCTACAAGCTTGGCACACCTGTATTTGGGGAGTTTCTCCCATTCTTCTCTGCAGATCCTCTCAAGCTCTGTCAGGCTGGATGGGGAGCGTTGCTGCACAGCTATTTTCAGGTGTCTCCAGAGATGTTCGATCAGGTTAAAGTCTGGGCTCTGGCTGGGCCACTCAAGGACATTCAGAGACTTGTCCCAAAGCCACTCCTGTGTTGTCTTGGCTGTGTGTTAGTGTCATTGTCCTGTTGGAAGGTGAACCTTTGTCCCAGTCTGAGGTCCTGAGCGCTCTGGAGCAGGTTTTCATCAAGGATCTCTCTGTACTTTGCTCAGTTCATCTTTCCCTCGATCCTGACTAGTCTCCCAGTCCCTGCCGCTGAAAAACATCCCCACAGCATGATGCTGCCACCACCAAGCTTCACCGTAGGGATGGTGCCAGGTTTCCTCCAGACATGACGCTTGGCATTCAGGCCAAAGTGTTCAATCTTGGTTTCATCAGACCAGAGAATCTTGTTTCTCATGGTCTGAGAGTCCTTTAGGTGCCTTTTGGCAAACTCCAAGTGGGCTCTCATTTGCCTTTTACTGAGGAGTGGCTTCCGTCTGGTTATCCTTATGGAAGGTTCTCCCATCTTCACAGAGGAACTCTGGAGCTCTTTCAGAGTGACCATCGGGTTCTTGGTCACCTCCCTGACCAAGGCCCTTCTCCCCCGTTTGCTCAGTTTGGTCGGGCGACCAGCTCTAGGCGGTTCCAAACGTCTTCCATGTAAGAATCATGGAGACCACTGTGTCCTTGGGTACCTTCAATGCTGTAGAAATGTTTTGGTACCCTTCCCCACATCTGTGACTCAACACAATCCTGTGTTGGAGCTCTACGGACAATTCCTTCGACCTTGTGGCTGTTTGCTGTGACTTTCACTGTCAATTATGGGACCTTATATAGACAGGTGTGTGCTTTTCCAAATCATGTCCAATCAATTGAATTTACTACAGGTGGACTCCAATCAAGTTGTAGAAACATCTCAAGGATGATCAACGAAAACAGGATCCACCTGAACTCAATTTAGAGTCTCACATATCAAAGGGTCTGAGTACTTATGCAAATAATTGGTTTTCTAATTCAATTTATTTTTTATAAATTTGTAAAAATGTCTAAAAACCTGTTTTCGCTTTCTCATTATGGGGTATTGTGTCCATTTTATTCCATTTTAGATTAAGGCTGTAACGTAACCAAATGTGGAAAAATTCAAGGGGTCTGAATACTTTCCCGAAGGCACACATTCCTAATATTGAGTTTCAACCCCCGTTTGCCCTTTAGAAGAGCCTCAATTGACTCCAACGCTTCCCACACTTGTGTCAAGTTGGCTAGATGTCTTTTGGGTGGTGGACCATTCTTGATACACACAGGAAAACTATTGAGGGTGAAAAATCCCAGCAGCGTTGCAGTTCTTTACACAAACTGGTGCGGTTAGCACCTACTGCCTTCCCATTATACTGCTCCCGAGTGGCGCAGCGGTCTAAGGCACTGCATTTCAGTGCTTGAGGCATCACTACAGACACCCTGGTTCGAATCCAGGCTGTATCACAACCGGCCGTGATTGGGAGTCCCGTAGGGCGGCACACAATTAGCCCCTACATCGTCCGGGTTTGGCCGGTGTGGGCCGTCATTGTAAATAAGAATTTGTTCTTAACTGGTTAAATAAAGGTTAAATAAATAAAATAAAAATAATAATAATGATACACTGTTAACCCAGCAGCATTGCAGTTCTTGACACACTCAAACCGGTGTGCCTGGAACCTACTACCAAAGGCACTTAAATATTTTGTCTTGCCCATTCACCCTCTGAATGGCACACACACACATACACAATCCATGTCTCAATTGTCTCGAGGCAAGTGACATCAATAAGGGATCATATCTTTCACCTGGATTCACCTGGTCAGTCTATGTCATGGAAAGAGCATGTGTTCTTAATGTTTTGTATACTCTGTATATACACAGTACCAGTCAAAAGTTTGGACACACCTACTCATTCAAGGGTTTTGTTTATTTTTCCTATTTTCTACATTGTAGAATAATAGTGAAGACATCAAAACTATGAAATAACACGTATGGGAATCATGTAGTAACCAAAAAAGTGTTTAACAAATCAAAATATATTTTAGATGTTAGATTCTTCAAAGTAGCCAGCCTTTGCCTTGATGACAACTTTGCACACTCTTGGCATTCTCTCAACCAGCTTCACCTGGAATGCTTTTCCGACAGTCTTGATGTAGTTCCCACATATGCTGAGCACTTGTTGACTATTTTTACTTCACTCTGCGGTCCAACTCATCTAAACCATCTCAATTGGGTTGAAGTCGGGTGATTGTGGAGGGCTGGTCATCTGATGCAGCACTCCATCACTCTCCTTGGTCTAATAGCCCTTACACAGCCTGGAGGTGTGTTGGGTCATTGTCCTGTTGAAAAACAAATGATAGTCCAACTAAGCGCAAACCAGATGGGATGGCGTATCATTGCAGAATGCTGTGGTAGCCATGCTGGTTAAGTGTGCCTTGAATTCTAAATAAATCACTGACAGTGTCACCAGCAAAGCACCCCCAGACCATCACACCTCCTCTTCCATCATCCGTTCACCTACTCTGTGTCTCACAAAGACACGGTGAATGGAATCAAAAATCTCAAATTTGGACTCATCAGACCAAAGGACAAATTTCTACTGGTCTAATGTCCATTGCTCGTGTTTCTTGGCCCAAGCAAGTCTCTTCTTATTATTAGTGTCCTTTAGTAGTGGTTTCTTTGCAACAATTCGACCATGAAGGCCTGATTCACACAGTCTCCTCTGAACAGTTGATGTTGATGTGTCTGTTACTTGAACTCTATGAAGCATTTATTTGGGCTGCAATTTCTGAGGCTGGTAACTCTAATGAACTTACCCTCTGCAGCAGAGGTAACTCTGGGTCTTCCTTTCCTGTGGCGGTCCTCATGAGAGCCAGTTTCATCATAGCGCTTGATGGTTTTTGCGACTGCACTTGAAGAAACTTTCAAAGTTCTTGAAATTTTCTGTATTGACTGACCTTCATGTCTTAAGGTAATGATGGGCAGTCATTTCTCTTTGCTATTTGAGCTGTTCTTGCCATAATATTTACCAAATAGGGCTATCTTCTGTATACCAACCCTACCTTATCACAACACAACTGAATGGCTCAAACGGATTAAGAAGGAAAGAAATTCCATAAATTAACTTTTAACAAGGCACACCTGTTAATTGAAATGCATTCCAGGTGGCTACCTGGTTGAGAGAATGCCAATAATGTTAATTTTTTTTAACACTTTTTTGGTCACTACATGATTCCATATGTGTTATTTCATAGTTTTGATGTCTTCACTATTATTCTACAATGTAGAAAATAGTTTTAAAAAACTTGAATGAGTAGCTGTACAAACTTTTGACTGGTAGTGTATATATATTAGTGGTATTACACACATCGACCATGGTAAGACATTTCCTTCTTTTTATTTAAAATAAATGTCATAGGAGGTTGGAAAGAAATATGCTTTTGGTAATGATTTCTCCCAAAAATGTATTCAAGTCTTTGTGGTGGTTTCCCTAAGAACAAAGTAATTCCAGTAGACCTAAACCACTGTCTTCCCAGACTGCTTCCCAGAAAGCAATCTGTGTCCAGCAAAAATCTGCTTTTAATTTATCTGACTTTTATCTCAAGCCCTTATACTTAGTCTCACAATGAAGTGTTTTACCCTGTTCTTTACCTCATAATGAAGTGTTTTACCCTGTTCTTTACCTCACAATGAAGTGTTTTACCCTGTTCTTTACCTCATAATGAAGTGTTTTACCATGTTCTTTACCTCACAATGAAGTGTTTTACCCTGTTCTTTACCTCATAATGAAGTGTTTTACCCTGTTCTTTACCTCATAATGAAGTGTTTTACCATGTTCTTTACCTCACAGTAACTATGTGAGCTTATTACAGTAGTATAGACATTATGACCTGGGATTTCCTATGATCTTCTATTTAGAACCCCTTACAGTACTATAGACACTATGCTCACAGATCACTTCACCTGTACATAGCCCATCTGTAAACAGCCCATCCAACTACCTCATTCCCATACTGTATTTATTTATTATCTTGCTCCTTTGCACCCCAGTATCTCTACTTGCACATTCATCTTCTGCACATCTACCATTCCAGTGTTTAATTGCTATATTGTAATTACTTCGCCACCATGGCCTATTTATTGCCTTAACTCCCTTATCTTACCTCATTTGCACTCACTGTATATATACTTTTTGTTTTCTTTTGTTCTACTGTATTATTGACTGTATGTTTTGTTTATTCCATGTGTAACTCTGTGTTGTTGTTTGTGTCGCGTTTATCTTGGCCAGGTCACAGTTGTAAATGAGAACTTGTTCTCAACTAGCCTACCTGGTTAAATAAAGGTGACATACAAATATAAATAAAATAAAAAATGGCCTGGGATTTCCTATGATCTTCTATGTAGAAGAACCCCTTACAGTATTATAGACACTATGTCCTGGGATTTACTATGATCTTCTATGTGGACGAACCCCTTACAGTATTATAGACACTATGACCTGGGATTTACTATGATCTTCTATGTGGACGAACCCCTTACAGTATTATAGACACTATGACCTGGGATTTACTATGATCTTCTAGGTAGAAGAACCCCTTACAGTATTATAGACACTATGTCCTGGGATTTACTATGGTCTTCTATGTAGATGAACCCATTACAGTATTATAGACACTATGACCTGGGATTTACTATGATCTTCTATGTAGATGAACCCTTACAGTATTATAGACACTATGACCTGGGATTTACTATGGTCTTCTATGTAGATGAACCCCTACAGTATTATAGACACTATGTCCTGGGATTTACTATGGTCTTCTATGTAGATGAACCCTTACAGTATTATAGACACTATGTCCTGGGATTTACTATGGTCTTCTATGTAGAAGGACCCCTTACAGTATTATAGACACTATGACCTGGGATTTACTATGATATGTAGAATAACCCCTTACAGTGTTATAGACACTATGACCTGGGATTTACTATGGTCTTCTATGTAGAAGAACCCCTTACAGTATTATAGACACTATGTCCTGGGATTTACTATGGTCTTCTATGTAGAAGAACCCCTTACAGTATTATAGACACTATGACCTGGGATTTACTATGGTCTTCTATGTAGATGAACCCCTTACAGTATTATAGACACTATGTCCTGGGATTTACTATGATCTTCTATGTAGAAGAACCCCTTACAGTATTATAGACACTATGTCCTGGGATTTCCTATGAGTACCACTGTCTTTTAAAATGTTTTTGGATTCATTTAAGGTTTTCTACACATCTTGACACATAACGTTTCTTACAGCAGTGTCTGTCTGTCTGTCTGTCTGTCTGTCTGTCTGTCTGTCTGTCTGTCTTTCTGTCTTTCTTTCTTTCTTTCTTTCTTTCTTTCTTTCTTTCTTTAGGGATGGGTCCCATCCACATGAATGAGGTCCAGTGTCTGGGGACGGAGAAGTCGATGTGGGACTGCGGCTTTAAGAACATAACCTCAGAGGACTGCCAGCATGTAGAAGACGCCGCTGTGAGGTGCAACACGCCATACATGGCTCTGGAGAACTCGGTCAGAGACTAACTATTCAATTTAAACTCAGTTCCGTTCCATTCTGTTTAATGAACAGTTAGTGTCATCTCCTGTTTTACTGGAAACACGTTGTACCTGTAGTTGACAAGATGATGCTCTTGTGACCATACAAGATATACCACATATAAACTAGTTGAAGATATAAACTAGCTGAAGATCCGCGTTATAGCGTGATTGAAATTTAAAGGGAACATTTGATTGAGCCGACGTAATACAGTGTTTTACCGTAATACGGTGTTTTACCGTAATACGGTGTTTTACCGTAATACAGTGTTTTACCGTAGTACAGTGTTTTACCGTAATACAGTGTTTACCGTAATACAGTGCTTTACCGTAATACAGTGTTTACCGTAATACAGTGTTTACCGTAATACAGTGTTTACCGTAATACAGTGTTTACGGGACGCGGGAACATTGCCTTTCAATTTAAATGGTGCTATACTGTGGATTTTCAGCACTACAGATTGAATCTAGGCATAAGTAAAAGTTAGTTAAGCAAATTGGGTGGTTGGGGGGGGGGGGTATTATATTTACTGTGAATTTTTAACAGTTTATTGATCAGCAATGTGTTGATAGATTCCCGATCGGGCAGAAGTGTTTGCTGCAGTAATGCTCAATACAATGTTAGTAGTATTGTGATGAGAGATGTAAAACCTGGACGCATCCTGACTATGTGATGTGTGTAATGACATCCTTTACTCTCATCAAATACATGCCTTTAACAATACATAACAATAGATGCCTTTAGCAATACATAACAATAGATGCCTTTAACAATACAGGCCTTTAACAATACATAACAATACATGCCTTGAACAACACTTAACAATACATAACAATACATAACAATACATGCATTTAACAATACATAACAATACATAACAATACATGCATTTAACAATACATAACAATACATAACAATACATGCATTTAACAATATATAACAATACATGTCTTTGACAATACATACCAATACATAACAATACATGCCTTTAACAATACATAACAATACATGCCTTTAACAATACATAACAATAGATGCATTTAACAATACATAACAATACATGCATTTGACAATACATACCAATACATAACAATACATAACAATACATGCATTTGACAATACATAACAATACATGCATTTGACAATACATACCAATACATAACAATACATGCATTTGACAATACATACCAATACATAACAATACATAACAATACATAACAATACATACCAATACATAACAATACATAACAATACATGCATTTAACAATACATAACAATACATGCATTTGACAATACATAACAATACATGCCTTTGACAATACATACCAATACATAACAATACATAACAATACATAACAATACATGCCTTTAACAATACATAACATTAGATGCACAACAAAGAGCTTCAGAAACCCTTAACCTAAAGCATAGCACCCAATTAGTCCTGTTCAATAGTAGTGCACTATATAGGGAATAGGGTTCTATAGGGCCCTGGTCTAAAGTAGTGCACTATATATAGGGAATAGGGTTCTATAGGGCCCTGGTCTAAAGTAGTGCACTATATAGGGAATAGGGTTCTATAGGGCCCTGGTCTAAAGTAGTGCACTATATATAGGGAATAGGGTTCTATAGGGCCCTGGTCTATAGTAGTGCACTATATAGGGAATAGGGTTCTATAGGTCCCTGGTCTATAGTAGTGCACTATATATAGGGAATAGGGTTCTATAGGGCCCTGGTCTATAGTAGTGCACTATATATAGGGAATAGTGTGCCATTTGAGATGCAGACATAGTATGTCTACACTCTTAGAAAACAAGGTGCTACATTGCATTCGGAAAGTATTCAGACCCCTTGACTTTTTGCACATTTTGTTACGTTGCCGCCTTATTCTAAAATGGATTAAATAAAATAAATAAAAATTGATAAATAAAAATCTTCATCAATCTACACACAATAAACCATAATGACAAGGTGAAAACAAGTTTTTAGAAATGTCTGCAAGTGTAAAACATTTTTTTTTTTAAATAACAGAAATACCTTATTTAAATAAGTATTCAGACCCTTTGCTATGAGACTCAAAATTGAGCTCAGGTGCATCCTGTTTCCATTGATCATCCTTGAGATGTTTCTACAACTTCATTGGAGTCCACCTGTGGTAAATGCAGGTGATTGGACATGATTTGGAGAGGCACACACCTGTCTATATAAGGTCCCACAGTTGACAGTGCATGTCAGAGCAAAAACCAAGCCATAAGGTCAAAGGAGTTGTCCGTAGAGCTCCGAGACAGGATTGTGTCGAGGCACAGATCTGGGGAAGGGTACCAAAAAAATGTCTGCAGCATTGAAGGTCCCCAAGAACACAGTGGCCTCCATCATTCTTAAATGGAAGAAGTTTGGAACCACCAAGACTCTTCCTAGAGTTGGCCTACCGGCCAAACCGAGCAATCGGGGGAGAAGGGCCTTGGTCAGGGAGATGACCAAGAATCCGATGGTCACTCTAACAGAGCTCCAGAGTTCCTCTGTGGAGATGGGAGAACCTTCCAGAAGGACAACCATCTCTGCAGCACTCCACCAATCAGGCCTTTGTGGTAGAGTGGCCAGACGGAAGCCACTCCTCAGTAAAACGCTTGGAGTTTGCCAAAATGCAACTAAAGGACTCTGACCATGAGAAACAAGATTATCTGGTTTGATGAAACCAAGATTGAACTATTTGGCCTAAATGCCAAGCGTCACGTCTGGAGGAAACCTAGCACCATTCCTATGATGAAGCATGGTGGTGGCAGCATCATGCTGTGGGGATGTTTTTCAGAGGCAGGGACTGGGAGACTAGTCAGGATCGAGGGAAAGATGAACAGAGCAAAGTACAGAGAGATCCTTGATGAAAACCTGCTCCAGAGCGCTCAGTACCTCAGACTGGGGTGAAGGTTCACCTTCCAACAGGACAACGACCCAAAGCACACAGTCAAGACAACGCAGGAGTGGCTTCAGGATAAGTCTCTGAATGTCCTTGAGTGGCCCAGCCAGAGCCCGGACTTGAACCCGATCGAGCATCTCTGGAGAGACCTGAAAATAGCTGTGCAGCAACGCTCCCCATCCAACCTGACAGAGCTTGAGAGGATCTGCAGAGAAGAATGGGTCTTAATACTTATGTAAATGGGATATTTCCAAAAAAACGGTTATGGGGTATTGTATGTAGATTGATGAGGGAAAGAATCCATTGAATACATTTTAGAATAAAGCTGTAACGTAACAAAATGTGGGAAACAGTCAAGGGGTCTGAATATTTTCCGAATGAACTGTATCTAGAACCTTTCCACAGAGGGTTCTACATGGAACCCAAAAGGGTTCTACCTGGAACCAAAAAGGGTTCTACCTGGAACCAAAAAGGTTATCCTATGGGGACAGACGAAGAACCGTTTTGGAACCCTTTTTTTCAAAGAGTGTGGCTAAATGTCCTGTATTCAGCCAGACCATACTTCCCCCATCGCCGCACTCATACTCGTACACACCCGCCCTCCGCTTCTTAACCCGTCTGCCCAACCACAGATCCGCCTGACAGGGGGCCGTACGCGGTATGAGGGGCGGGTGGAGGTGCTGAGCACAGAGGCTAACGGGACCAGGAGCTGGGGCCTGATCTGTGGAGGGACCTGGGGCACCAAGGAGGCCATGGTGGCCTGCAGACAGCTGGGGCTAGGCTACGCTAACAACGGCCTGCAAGTAGGTGTATTAACCAAGCTAACGGCTAGGCTACGCTAGCAGCGGCCTGCAAGTAGGTCTATTAGCCAAGCTAACTGCTTTTCCACTGCTAATATAATATGCTTAAAACAGGTTATAACCATGGACTACAAGTACCATTAATCTCCAACCTCACTTACCATGGCAACTATGGAACACACGTACATCCACTCAACCAATCATGATATTACATGAATCCCCTCAACTAATCATGATAATTACATGAATCCCCTCAACCAATCATGATATTACATGAATCCCCTCAATCAATCATGATATTACATGAATCCCCTCAACCAATCATGATAATTACATGAATCCCCTCAACCAATCATGATATTACATGAATCCCCTCAATCAATCATGATAATACATGAATCCTTTCAACCAATCATGATAATTACATGAATCCCCTCAACCAATCATGATAATACATGAATCCCCTCAACCAATCATGATAATACATGAATCCTCTCAACCAATCATGATAATACATGAATCCTCTCAACCAATCATGATAATACATGAATCCCCTCATGATAGTGTAACGAGTCAGATATGGTCCGCGGACCTCTCACTCGGGAACCCACCGTCTTAAACCATTAGACCAGTGGTATTCAAAGCTGGGTAATTGCAGTGCGGTCGTCAAATTTTAAAACCAAAAATGCAGAGCACCGATCATTTAATGGGACAATAAATATTCCATATTGAGAAAGATCATTTGAAAATAAAATTTTATTGAGTAAATTTATGTACGGTATTTGTTCTCTCAATTTTGATAGGAGAGATGAAAAAAATTGGGTCCCCAGAAATTCTGGTGGAAAAAATTAGGTCCTCACTTAATAAAAAAAAAAAAAAAACACTGGTTTAGACTAAGCCTAAATCCCGCAACCCCACGGGATTTAGGCTTAATCCCCACGGGATTTCAGGGGGGTGGGGGGGGGGGGTGAGCCAACAGCCAACCATAACATGCCAGGTGGCGACACCTCATTGGATCTCCCAACCCACCAGGAAGGAACCAATGTGGCTCCCCCGCTCCATGACTCACCCTGACATGTTCATTCTGACATGTTGTTCTATGAGTCTATGGACTAATGCTGCTGCATCTGCAAACCCCCTGGCCCTCAGGACTGACATGTGAGACACTATGAGACACTGGGCCCTCAGGACTGACATGTTATTCTATGAGACACTGGGCCCTCAGGACTGACATGTAGTTCTATGAGACACTGGGCCCTCAGGACTGACATGTTATTCTATGAGACACTGGGCCCTCAGGACTGACATGTAGTTCTATGAGACACTGGGCCCTCAAGGACTGGTGTTTGACACGAGTGGATTGGAGCAGTGTTTCCCAACCCTGGTCCTCCAGTACCCCCCAACACCCTTGTCCTAAAGTACCCCCAACACCCTGGTCCTCCATTACCCCCAACGTCCTGGTCCTCCAGTACCCCCCAACACCCTAGTCCTCCATTACCCCCAACACCCTGGTCCTCCATTACCCCCCAACACCCTGGTCCTCCATTACCCCCAACACCCTGGTCCTCCATTACTCCCAACACCCTGGTCCTCCATTACTCCCAACACCCTGGTCCTCCATTACTCCCAACACCCTGGTCCTCCATTACCCCCAACACCCTGGTCCTCCATTACCCCCAACACCCTGGTCCTCCATTACTCCCACACCCTGGTCCTCCATTACCCCAACACCCTGGTCCTCCATTACCCCCACACCCTGGTCCTCCATTACCCCCAACACCCTGGTCCTCCATTACCCCCAACACCCTGGTCTTCCATTACCCCCAACACCCTGGTCCTCCATTACCCCCAACACCCTGGTCTTCCATTACCCCCAACACCCTGGTCCTCCAGTACCCCCCAACACCCTGGTCTTCCATTACTCCCAACACCCTGGTCCTCCAGTACACCCCAACACCCTTGTCCTAAAGTACCCCCAACACCCTGGTCTTCCATTACTCCCAACACCCTGGTCCTCCAGTACCCCCCAACACCCTGGTCCTCCAGTACACCCCAACACCCTTGTCCTAAAGTACCCCCAACACCCTGGTCCTCCATTACCCCCAACACCCTGGTCCTCCATTACCCCCAACACCCTGGTCTTCCATTACTCCCAACACCCTGGTCCTCCATTACCCCCAACACCCTGGTCCTCCATTACCCCCAACACCCTGGTCCTCCATTACCCCCAACACCCTGGTCCTCCATTACCCCCAACACCCTGGTCCTAAAGTACCCCCAACACCCTGGTCCTCCATTACCCCCAACACCCTGGTCCTCCATTACCCCCAACACCCTGGTCCTCCATTACCCCCCAACACCCTGGTCCTAAATTAACCCCCAACACCCTGGTCCTCCAGTACCCCCCAACACCCTTGTCCAAAAGTACCCCCAACACCCTGGTCCTCCTGTACCCCCCAACACCCTGGTCTTCCATTACTCCCAACACCCTGGTCCTCCAGTACACCCCAACACCCTTGTCCTAAAGTACCCCCAACACCCTGGTCTTCCATTACTCCCAACACCCTGGTCCTCCAGTACCCCCCAACACCCTGGTCCCCATGTACACCCAACACCCTTGTCCTAAAGTACCCCCAACACCCTGGTCCTCCATTACCCCCAACACCCTGGTCCTCCATTACCCCCAACACCCTGGTCCTCCATTACCCCCAACACCCTGGTCCTCCATTACCCCCAACCCCCTGGTCCTAAATTACCCCAAACACCCGGGTCCTCCATTACCCCCAACACCCTGGTCCTCCATTACCCCCAACACACTGGTCCTCCATTACCCCCAACACCCTGGTCCTCCATTAACCCCCAAACACCCGGTCTCCATACCCCCAACACCCTTGTCCAAAGTACCCCCAACACCCTGGTCCTCCTGTACCCCCCAACACCCTGGTCCTCCAGTACCCCCAACACCCTGGTCCTCCATTACCCCCAACACCCTGGTCTTCCATTACCCCCAACACCCTGGTCCTCCAGTACCCCCCAATAGCCTGGTCCTCCAGTACCCCCAACACCCTGGTCCTCCAGTACCCCCCAACACCCTGGTCCTCCAGTACCCCCAACACCCTGGTCCTTCATTACCCTCCAACACCCTGGTCCTCCAGTAGCCCCCCCCCCCCCCCCACAACCTGGTCCTCCATTACTCCCAACACCCTGGTCCTCCATTACCCTCCAATGCCCTGGTCCCCAATCCCCCAACACCCCTGGTCCTCCATACCACCCCAACACCCTGGTCCTCCATTACCCCCCAACACCCTGGTCCTCCATTACCCCCAACACCCTGGTCCTCCATTACCCCCAACACCATGGTCCTCCATTACTCCCAACACCCTGGTCCTCCAGTACCCCCCAACCCTGGTCCTCCATTACCCCAACACCCTTGTCCTCCAGTACCCCCACAACCCTGGTCCTCCAGTACCCCCAACACCCTGGCTTCCAGTACCCTCCAACACCCTGGTCCTCCAGTACCCCCAACACCCTGGTCCTCCATTACCCCCAACACCCTTGTCCTCCAGTACCCCCCAACACCCTGGTCCTCCATTACCCCCCAACACCCTGGTCCTCCATTACCCCCCAACACCCTGGTCCTCCAGTACCCCCCAACACCCTGGTCCTCCAGTACCCCCCAACACCCTTGTCCAAAAGTACCCCCAACACCCTGGTCCTCCTGTACCCCCCAACACCCTGGTCCTCCAGTACCCCCAACACCCTGGTCCTCCATTACCCCCAACCCTGGTCTTCCATTACCCCCAACACCCTGGTCTTCCATACCCCCAACACCCGGTCCTCCATCCCCCCACACCCTGGTCCTCCAGTACCCCCCAATAGCCTGGTCCTCCAGTACCCCCAACACCCTGGTCCTCCAGTACCCCCCAACACCCTGGTCCTCAGTACCCCCAACACCCTGGTCCTCCAGTACCCCCAAACACCTGGTCCTCCAGTACCCCCCCAACACCCTGGTCCTCCATTACTCCCAACACCCTGGTCTTCCATTACCCTCCAATGCCCTGGTCCTCCATTACCCCCAACACCCTGGTCCTCCATTACCCCCAACACCCTGGTCCTCCATTACCCCCAACACCATGGTCCTCCATTACTCCCAACACCCTGGTCTTCCATTACCCCCAACACCCTGGTCTTCCATTACCCCAACACCCTGGTCCTCCAGTACCCCCCAACACCCTGGTCCTCCATTACCCCCAACACCATGGTCCTCCATTACTCCCAACACCCTGGTCTTCCATTACCCCCAACACCCTGGTCTTCCATTACCCCCAACACCCTGGTCCTCCAGTACCCCACACCCTGGTCCTTCATTACCCCCCAACACACCTGGTCCTCCAGTACCCCCCCAACACCCTGGTCCCTCCATTACTCCCAACACCCTGGTCCTCCATTCCCCCCAACACCCTGGTCCTCCATTACCCCCAACCCCTGGTCTCCATTACCCCCAACACCCTGGTCCTCCATTACCCCAACACCCTGGTCCTCCATTACCCCCCAACACCCTGGTCCTCCATTACCCCCAACACCATGGTCCTCCATTACTCCCAACACCCTGGTCCTCCATTACCCCCAACACCCTTGTCCTCCAGTACCCCCCAACACCCTGGTCCTCCAGTACCCCCAACACCCTGGTCTTCCAGTACCCTCCAACACCCTGTCCTCCAGTACCCCCCAACACACCTGGTCCTCCATTACCCCCAACACCCTTGTCCCCAGTACCCCCCACACCCTGGTCCTCCAGTACCCCCAACACCCTGTCTTCCAGTACCCTCCAACACCCTGGTCCTCCAGTACCCCCCAACACCCTGGTCCTCCATTACCCCCAACACCCTGGTCTTCCATTACCCCCAACACCCTGGTCCTCCAGTACCCCCCAACACCCTGGTCCTCCAGTACCCCCCAATAGCCTGGTCCTCCAGTACCCCCCAACACCCTGGTCCTCCATTACCCCCAACACCCTTGTCCTCCATTACCCCCAACACCATGGTCCTCCATTACTCCCAACACCCTGGTCCTCCAGTACCCCCCCAACACCCTGGTCCTCCATTACCCCCAACACCCTTGTCCTCCAGTACCCCCCAACACCCTGGTCCTCCAGTACCCCCAACACCCTGGTCTTCCAGTACCCTCCAACACCCTGGTCCTCCAGTACCCCCCAACACCCTGGTCCTCCATTACCCCCAACACCCTTGTCCTCCAGTACCCCCAACACCCTGGTCCTCCATTACCCCCCAACACCCTGGTCCTCCATTACCCCCAACACCCTGGTCCTCCATTACCCCCAACACCATGGTCCTCCATTACTCCCAACACCCTGGTCTTCCATTACCCCCACAACCCTGGTCCTCCAGTACCCCCCAACACCCTGGTCCTCCAGTACCCCCCAACAACCTGGTCCTCCAGTACCCCAACACCCTGGTCTTCCATTACCCCCAACACCCTGGTCCTCCAGTACCCCCCCAACACCCTGGTCCTCCAGTACCACCCCCAACACCCTGGTCCTCCATTACTCCCAACACCCTGGTCCTCCATTACTCCCAACACCCTGGTCCTCCATTACTCCCAACACCCTGGTCTCTCCATTACTCCCAACACCTGGTCCTCCATTACCCCTCCCCAACACCCTGGTCCTCCATTACCCCCCAACACCCTGGTCCTCCATTACCCCAACACCCTGGTCCTCCATTACCCCCAACACCCTGGTTCCTCCATTACCCCCAACACACCTGGTCTTCCATTACCCCCAACACCCTGGTCCTCCATACCAAAAACCCAACACCCTGGTCTTCCATTACCCCAACACCCTGGTCATCCCAGTACCCCCCAACACCCTGGTCTTCCTTCACCTGTCCCAACAACCCTGGTCCTCCAGTACACCCCAACACCTGTTTGT